>NW_027067228.1:0-14788 GCF_032884065.1 Artemia franciscana | reverse complement strand
TTAAAGGCTCTTTTCCTATGTCAAAAGTTTTAGTTTTCGAGGGTAATAGCTATTTATGTTGAAAAAATGAAGATATTAGACTATTTTATGATTGCACATGGTAAAGAATGTGATTAAAGGCTCTTTTCCTATTTCAAAAGTTTTAGTTTTCGAGGGTAATAGCTACGTATGTTGAAAAAATGAAGATATTAGACAATTTTATGATTGCACATGGTAAAGAATGTGATTAAAGGCTCTTTTCTTATGTCAAAAGTTTTAGTTTTCGAGGGTAATAGCTACGTATGTTGAAAAAATGAAGATATTAGACTATTTTATGATTGCAAATGGTAAAGAATGTGATTAAAGCTCTTTTCCTATGTCAAAAGTTTTAGTTTTCGAGGCTAATAGCTACGTTTGTTGAAAAAATTAAGATATTAGACTATTTTATGATTGCAAATGGTAAAGAATGTCATTAAAGGCTCTTTTCCTATTTCAAAAGTTTTAGTTTTCGGGGTAAGAGCTTTGTCTGTGGAAAAAATTAAGATATTAGACAATTTTATGATTGCACATGGTAAAGAATGTGATTAAAGGCTCTTTTCCTATGTCAAAAGTTTTAGTTTTCGAGGGTAATAGCTACGTATGTTGAAAAAATGAAGATATTAGACTATTTTATGCTTGCAAATGGTAAAAAATGTGAGTAAAGGCTCTTTTCCTATGTCAAAAGTTTTAGTTTTCGAGGGTAATAGCTAAGTATGTTGAAAAAATGAAGACATTAGACTATTTTATGATTGCACATGGTAAAGAATGTGATTAAAGGCTCTTTTCTTATTTCAAAAGTTTTAGTTTTCGAGGGTAATAGCTACGAATGTTGAAAAAATTAAGATATTAGACTATTTTATGATTGCACATGGTAAAGAATGTGATTAAAGGCTCTTTTCCTATGTCAAAAGTTTTAGTTCTCGAGGGTAATAGCTTTGTCTGTGGAAAAAATGAAGATATTAGACAATTTTATGATTGCACATGGTAAAGAATGTGATTAAAGGCTGTTTTCCTATTTCAAAAGTTTTAGTTTTCGAGGGTAATAGCTATGTCTGTGGAAAAAATGAAGATATTAGACTATTTTATGATTGCACATGGTACAGAATGTGATTAAAGGCTCTTTTCCTATGTCAAAAGTTTTAGTTTTCGGGGGTAATAGCTTTGTCTGTGGAAAAAATGAAGATATTAGACAATTTAATGATTGCACATGGTAAAGAATGTGATTAAAGGCTCTTTTCCTATTTCAAAAGTTTTAGTTCTCGAGGGTAATAGCTACGTATGTTGAAAAAATGAAGATATTAGACTATTTTATGATTGCAAATGGTAAAGAATGTGATTAAAGGCTCTTTTCCTATTTCAAAAGTTTTAGTTCTCGAGGGTAATAGCTACGTATGTTGAAAAAATGAAGATATTAGACTATTTTATGATTGCAAATGGTAAAGAATGTGATTAAAGGCTCTTTTCCTATGTCAAAAGTTTTAGTTTTCGAGGGTAATAGCGACGTATGTTGAAAAAATGAAGATATTAGACTATTTTATGATTGCAAATGGTAAAGAATGTCATTAAAGGCTCTTTTCCTATTTCAAAAGTTTTAGTTTTTGGGGGTAAGAGCTTTGTCTGTGGAAAAAATGAAGATATTAGACAATTTTATGATTGCACATGGTAAAGAATGTGATTAAAGGCTCTTTTCCTACTTCAAAAGTTTTAGTTTTCGAGGGTAATAGCTACGTAAGTTGAAAAAATGAAGATATTAGACTATTTTATGATTGCACATGGTAAAGAATGTGATTAAAGGCTCTTTTCCTATGTCAAAAGTTTTAGTTTTCGAGGGTAATAGCTACGTATGTTGAAAAAATAAAGATATTAGACTATTTTATGATTGCACATGGTAAAGAGTGTGATTAAAGGCTCTTTTCCTATTTCAAAAGTTTTAGTTTTGTAGGGTAATAGCTACGTATGTTGAAAAAATGAAGATATTAGACTATTTTATGATTGCACATGGTAAAGAATGTGATTAAAGGCTCTTTTCCTATGTCAAGAGTTTTAGTTTTCGAGGGTAATAGCTACGTGTGTTGGAAAAATGAAGATATTAGACTATTTTATGGTTGCACATGGTAAAGAATGCGATTAAAGGCTCTTTTCCTATGTCAAAAGTTTTAGTTTTCGAGGGTAATAGCTTTGTCTGTGGAAAAAATGAAGATATTAGACAATTTTATGATTGCACATGGTAAACAATGTGATTAAAGGCTCTTCTCCTACTTCAAAAGTTTTAGTTTTCGAGGGTAATAGCTAGGTATGTTGATAAAATGAAGATATTAAACTATTTTATGATTGCAAATGGTAAAGAATGTGATTAAAGGCTCTTTTCCTATGTCAAAAGTTTTAGTTTTCGAGGGTAATAGCTACGTATGTTGAAAAAATGAAGATATTAGACTATTTTATGATTGCAAATGGTAAAGAATTTGATTAAAGGCTCTTTTCCTATTTCAAAAGTTTTAGTTTTCGAGGGTAATAGCTTTGTCTGTGGAAAAAATGAAGATATTAGACAATTTTATAATTGAACATGGTAAAGAATTTGATTAAAGGCTCTTTTCCTATTTCAAAAGTTTTAGTTTTCGAGGGTAATAGCTACGTATGTTGAAAAAATGAAGATATTAGACTTTTTATGATCGCAAATGGTAAAGAATGTGATTAAAGGCTCTTTTCCTATGTCAAAAGTTTTAGTTTTCAAGGGTAATAGCTAATTATGTTGAAAAAATGAAGATATTAGACTATTTTATGATTGCAAATGGTAAAGAATGTGATTAAAGGCTCTTTTCCTATGTCAAAAGTTTTAGTTTTCGAGGGTAATAGCTATTTTTGTTGAAAAAATGAAGATATTAGACTATTTTATGATTGCACATGGTAAAGAATGTGATTAAAGGCTCTTTTCCTATTTCAAAAGTTTAGTTTTCGAGGGTAATAGCTACGTATGTTGAAAAAATGAAGATATTAGACAATTTTATGATTGCACATGGCAAAGAATGTGATTAAAGGCTCTTTTCCTATGTCAAAAGTTTTAGTTTTCGAGGGTAATAGCTACGTATGTTGAAAAAATGAAGATATTAGACTATTTTATGATTGCAAATGGTAAAGAATGTGATTAAAGCTCTTTTCCTATGTCAAAAGTTTTAGTTTTCGAGGCTAATAGCTACGTTTGTTGAAAAAATTAAGATATTAGACTATTTTATGATTGCAAATGGTAAAGAATGTCATTAAAGGCTCTTTTCCTATTTCAAAAGTTTAGTTTTCGGGGGTAAGAGCTTTGTCTGTGGAAAAAATTAAGATATTAGACAATTTTATGATTGCACATGGTAAAGAATGTGATTAAAGGCTCTTTTCCTATGTCAAAAGTTTTAGTTTTCGAGGGTAATAGCTACGTATGTTGAAAAAATGAAGATATTAGACTATTTTATGCTTGCAAATGGTAAAAAATGTGAGTAAAGGCTCTTTTCCTATGTCAAAAGTTTTAGTTTTCGAGGGTAATAGCTAAGTATGTTGAAAAAATGAAGACATTAGACTATTTTATGATTGCACATGGTAAAGAATGTGATTAAAGGCTCTTTTCTTATTTCAAAAGTTTTAGTTTTCGAGGGTAATAGCTACGAATGTTGAAAAAATTAAGATATTAGACTATTTTATGATTGCACATGGTAAAGAATGTGATTAAAGGCTCTTTTCCTATGTCAAAAGTTTAGTTCTCGAGGGTAATAGCTTTGTCTGTGGAAAAAATGAAGATATTAGACAATTTTATGATTGCACATGGTAAAGAATGTGATTAAAGGCTGTTTTCCTATTTCAAAAGTTTTAGTTTTCGAGGGTAATGGCTATGTCTGTGGAAAAAAATGAAGATATTAGACTATTTTATGATTGCACATGGTACAGAATGTGATTAAAGGCTCTTTTCCTATGTCAAAAGTTTTAGTTTTCGGAGGTAATAGCTTTGTCTGTGGAAAAAATGAAGATATTAGACAATTTAATGATTGCACATGGTAAAGAATGTGATTAAAGGCTCTTGTCCTATTTCAAAAGTTTTAGTTCTCGAGGGTAATAGCTACGTATGTTGAAAAAATGAAGATATTAGACTATTTTATGATTGCAAATGGTAAAGAATGTGATTAAAGGCTCTTTTCCTATTTCAAAAGTTTTAGTTCTCGAGGGTAATAGCTACGTATGTTGAAAAAATGAAGATATTAGACTATTTTATGATTGCAAATGGTAAAGAATGTGATTAAAGGCTCTTTTCCTATGTCAAAAGTTTTAGTTTTCGAGGGTAATAGCGACGTATGTTGAAAAAATGAAGATATTAGACTATTTTATGATTGCAAATGGTAAAGAATGTCATTAAAGGCTCTTTTCCTATTTCAAAAGTTTTAGTTTTTGGGGGTAAGAGCTTTGTCTGTGGAAAAAATGAAGATATTAGACAATTTTATGATTGCACATGGTAAAGAATGTGATTAAAGGCTCTTTTCCTACTTCAAAAGTTTTAGTTTTCGAGGGTAATAGCTACGTATGTTGAAAAAATGAAGATATTAGACAATTTTATGATTGCACATGGTAAAGAATGTGATTAAAGGCTCTTTTCCTATGTCAAAAGTTTTAGTTTTAGAGGGTAATAGCTACGTATGTTGAAAAAATGAAGATATTAGACTATTTTATGATTGCAAATGGTAAAAAATGTGATTAAAGGCTCTTTTCCTATGTCAAAAGTTTTAGTTTTCGAGGGTAATAGCTACGTATGTTGAAAAAATGAAGATATTAGACTTTTTATGATTGCAAATGGTAAAGAATGTGATTAAAGCTCTTTTCCTATGTCAAAAGTTTTAGTTTTCGAGGCTAATAGCTACGTTTGTTGAAAAAATTAAGATATTAGACTATTTTATGATTGCAAATGGTAAAGAATGTCATGAAAGGCTCTTTTCCTATTTCAAAAGTTTTAGTTTTCGGGGGTAAGAGCTTTGTCTGTGGAAAAAATTAAGATATTAGACAATTTTATGATTGCACATGGTAAAGAATGTGATTAAAGGCTCTTTTCCTATGTCAAAAGTTTTAGTTTCGAGGGTAATAGCTACGTATGTTGAAAAAATGAAGATATTAGACTATTTTATGCTTGCAAATGGTAAAAAATGTGAGTAAAGGCTCTTTTCCTATGTCAAAAGTTTTAGTTTTCGAGGGTAATAGCTAAGTATGTTGAAAAAATGAAGACATTAGACTATTTTATGATTGCACATGGTAAAGAATGTGATTAAAGGCTCTTTTCTTATTTCAAAAGTTTTAGTTTTCGAGGGTAATAGCTACGAATGTTGAAAAAATTAAGATATTAGACTATTTTATGATTGCACATGGTAAAGAATGTGATTAAAGGCTCTTTTCCTATGTCAAAAGTTTAGTTCTCGAGGGTAATAGCTTTGTCTGTGGAAAAAATGAAGATATTAGACAATTTTATGATTGCACATGGTAAAGAATGTGATTAAAGGCTGTTTTCCTATTTCAAAAGTTTTAGTTTTCGAGGGTAATGGCTATGTCTGTGGAAAAAAATGAAGATATTAGACTATTTTATGATTGCACATGGTACAGAATGTGATTAAAGGCTCTTTTCCTATGTCAAAAGTTTTAGTTTTCGGAGGTAATAGCTTTGTCTGTGGAAAAAATGAAGATATTAGACAATTTAATGATTGCACATGGTAAAGAATGTGATTAAAGGCTCTTGTCCTATTTCAAAAGTTTTAGTTCTCGAGGGTAATAGCTACGTATGTTGAAAAAATGAAGATATTAGACTATTTTATGATTGCAAATGGTAAAGAATGTGATTAAAGGCTCTTTTCCTATTTCAAAAGTTTTAGTTCTCGAGGGTAATAGCTACGTATGTTGAAAAAATGAAGATATTAGACTATTTTATGATTGCAAATGGTAAAGAATGTGATTAAAGGCTCTTTTCCTATGTCAAAAGTTTTAGTTTTCGAGGGTAATAGCGACGTATGTTGAAAAAATGAAGATATTAGACTATTTTATGATTGCAAATGGTAAAGAATGTCATTAAAGGCTCTTTTCCTATTTCAAAAGTTTTAGTTTTTGGGGGTAAGAGCTTTGTCTGTGGAAAAAATGAAGATATTAGACAATTTTATGATTGCACATGGTAAAGAATGTGATTAAAGGCTCTTTTCCTACTTCAAAAGTTTTAGTTTTCGAGGGTAATAGCTACGTATGTTGAAAAAAATGAAGATATTAGACAATTTTATGATTGCACATGGTAAAGAATGTGATTAAAGGCTCTTTTCCTATGTCAAAAGTTTTAGTTTTAGAGGGTAATAGCTACGTATGTTGAAAAAATGAAGATATTAGACTATTTTATGATTGCAAATGGTAAAAAATGTGATTAAAGGCTCTTTTCCTATGTCAAAAGTTTTAGTTTTCGAGGGTAATAGCTACGTATGTTGAAAAAATGAAGATATTAGACTATTTTATGATTGCAAATGGTAAAGAATGTGATTAAAGGCTCTTTTCCTATGTCAAAAGCTTTAGTTTTCGAGGGAAATAGCTACGTATGTTGAAAAAATGAAGATATTAGACTATTTTATGATTGCACATGGTAAAGAATGTGATTAAAGGCTCTTTTTTTCTATTTCAAAAGTTTTAGTTTTCGAGGGTAATAGCTACGTATGTTGAAAAATGAAGATATTAGACAATTTTATGATTGCACATGGTAAAGAATGTGATTAAAGGCTCTTTTCCTATGTCAAAAGTTTTAGTTTTCGAGGGTAATAGCTACGTATGTAGAAAAAATGAAGATATTAGACTATTTTATGATTTCAAATGGTAAAAAATGTGATTAAAGGCTCTTTTCCTATGTCAAAAGTTTTAGTTTTCGAGGGTAATAGCTACGTATGTTGAAAAAATGAAGATATTAGACAATTTTATGATTGAACATGGTAAAGAATGTGATAAAAGGCTCTTTTCCTATGTCAAAAGTTTTAGTTTTCGAGGGTAATAGCTACGTATGTTGAAAAAATGAAGATATTAGACTATTTTATGATTGCAAATGGTAAAGAATGTGATTAAAGGCTCTTTTCCTATTTCAAAAGTTTTAGTTTTCGGGGGTAAGAGCTACGTATGTTGGAAAAATGAAGATATTAGACTATTTTATGATTGCAAATGGTAAAGAATGTGATTAAAGGCTCTTTTCCTATTTCAAAAGTTTTAGTTTTCGAGGGTAATAGCTACGTATGTTGAAAAAATGAAGATATTAGACTATTTTATGATTGCACATGGTAAAGAATGTGATTAAAGGCTCTTTTCCTATGTCAAAAGTTTTAGTTTTCGAGGGTAATAGCTACGTATGTTGAAAAAATGAAGATATTAGACTAGTTTATGATTGCAAATGGTAAAGAATGTGATTAAAGGCTCTTTTCCTATGTCAAAAGTTTTAGTTTTCGAGGGTAATAGCTACGTATGTTGAAAAAATGAAGATATTAGACTATTTTATGATTGCAAATGGTAAAGAATGTGATTAAAGGCTTTTTTCCTATTTCAAAAGTTTTAGTTTTCGGGGGTAAGAGCTACGTATGTTGAAAAAATGAAGATATTAGACTATTTATGATTGCAAATGGTAAAGAATGTGATTAAAGGCTCTTTTCCTATTTCAAAAGTTTTAGTTTTCGAGGGTAATAACTATGTCTGTGGAAAAAATGAACATATTAGACTATTTTATGATTGCACATGGTACAGAATGTGATTAAAGGCTCTTTTCCTATGTCAAAAGTTTTAGTTTTCGGGGGTAATAGCTTTGTCTGTGGAAAAAATGAAGATATTAGACTAATTTATTATTGCAAATGGTAAAGAATGTCATTAAAGGCTCTTTTCCTATTTCAAAAGTTTTAGTTTTTGGGGGTAAGAGCTTTGTCTGTGGAAAAAATGAAGATATTAGACAATTTTATGATTGCACATGGTAAAGAATGTGATTAAAGGCTCTTTTCCTATTTCAAAAGTTTTAGTTTTCGAGGGTAATAGCTACGTATGTTGGAAAAATGAAAATATTAGACAATTTTATGATTGCACATGGTAAAGAATGTGATTAAAGGCTCTTTCCTATGTCAAAAGTTTTAGTTTTCGAGGGTAATAGCTACGTATGTTGAAAAAATGAAGATATTAGACTATTTTATGATTGCAAATGGTAAAAAATATGATTAAAGGCTCTTTTCCTATGTCAAAAGTTTTAGTCTTCGAGGGTAATAGCTACGTATGTTGAAAAAATGAAGATATTAGACTAGTTTATGATTGCAAATGGTAAAGAATGTGATTAAAGGCTCTTTTCCTATGTCAAAAGTTTTAGTTTTCGAGGGTAATAGCTACGTATGTTGAAAAAATGAAGATATTAGACTATTTTATGATTGCAAATGATAAAGAATGTGATTAAACTCTTTTCCTATTTCAAAAGTTTTAGTTTTCGGGGGTAAGAGCTACGTATGTTGAAAAAATGAAGATATTAGACTATTTTATGATTGCAAATGGTAAAGAATGTGATTAAAGGCTCTTTTCCTATTTCAAAAGTTTTAGTTTTCGAGGGTAATAGCTATGTCTGTGGAAAAAAAGAAGATATTAGACTATTTTATGATTGCACATGGTACAGAATGTGATTAAAGGCTCTTTTCCTCTGTCAAAAGTTTTAGTTTTCGGGGGTAATAGCTTTGTCTGTGGAAAAAATGAAGATATTAGACAATTTAATGATTGCACATGGTAAAGAATGTGATTAAAGGCTCTTTTCCTATTTCAAAAGTTTTAGTTCTCGAGGGTAATAGCTACGTATGTTGAAAAAATGAAGATATTAGACTATTTTATGATTGCAAATGGTAAAGAATGTGATTAAAGGCTCTTTTCCTATGTCAAAAGTTTTAGTTTTCGAGGGTAATAGCGACGTATGTTGAAAAAATGAAGATATTAGACTATTTTATGATTGCAAATGGTAAAGAATGTCATTAAAGGCTCATTTCCTATTTCAAAAGTTTTAGTTTTCGGGGGTAAGAGCTACGTATGTGGAAAAAATGAAGATATTAGACTATTTTATGATTGCACATGGTAAAGAATGTGATTAAAGGCTTTTTTCCTATGTCAAAAGTTTTAGTTTTCGAGGGTAATAGCTACGTATGTTGAAAAAATGAAGATATTAGACTATTTTATGATTGCACATGGTAAAGAATGTGATTAAAGGCTTTTTTCCTATGTCAAAAGTTTTAGTTTTCGAGGGTAATAGCTACGTATGTTGAAAAAATGAAGATATTAGACTATTTTATGATTGCAAATGGTAAAGAATGTGATTAAAGGCTCTTTTCCTATTTCAAAAGTTTTAGTTTTCGAGGGTAATAGCTACGTATGTTGAAAAAATGAAGATATTAGACTATTTTATGATTGCAAATGGTAAAGAATGTGATTAAAGGCTCTTTTCCTATTTGAAAAGTTTTAGTTTTCGAGGGTAATAGCTATGTCTGTTGAAAAAATGACGATATTAGACTATTTTATGATTGCAAATGGTAAAGAATATGATTAAAGGCTCTTTTCCTATGTTAAAAGTTTTAGTTTTCGAGGGTAATAGCTACCTATGTTGAAAAAATGAAGATATTAGACTATTTTATGATTGCAGATGGTAAAGAATGTGATTAAAGGCCCTTTTCCTATTTCAAAAGTTTTAGTTTTCGAGGGTAATAGCTATGTCTGTGGAAAAAATGAAGATATTAGACTATTTTATGATTGCAAATTGTAAAGAATGTGATTAAAGGCTCTTTTCCTATTTCAAAAGTTTTAGTTTTCGAGGGTAATAGCTACGTATGTTGAAAAAATGAAGATATTAGAGTATTTATGATTGCAAATGGTAAAGAATGTGATTAAAGGCTCTTTTCCTATGTCAAAAGTTTTAGTTTTCGAGGGTAATAGCTACGTATGTTGAAAAAATGAAGATATTAGACTATTTTATGATTGCAAATGGTAAAGAATGTGATTAAAGGCTCTTTTCTTATTTCAAAAGTTTTAGTTTTCGAGGGTAATAGCTTTGTCTGTGCAAAAAATGAAGATATTAGACAATTTTATGATTGCACATGGTAAAGAATGTGATTAAAGGCTCTTTTCCTATGTCAAAAGTTTTAGTTTTCGAGGGTAATAATTACGTATGTTGAAAAAATGAAGATATTAGACTCTTTTATGATTGCAAATGGTAAAGAATGTGATTAAAGGCTCTTTTCCTATTTCAAAAGTTTTAGTTTTTGAGGGTAATAGCTACGTCTGTGGAAAAAATGAAGATATTAGACTATTTTATGATTTCTCATGGTAAAGAATGTGATTAAAGGCTCTTTTCCTATGTCAAAAGTTTTAGTTTTCAAGGGTAATAGCTACGTATGTTGAAAAAATGAAGATATTAGACTATTTTATGATTGCAAATTGTAAAAAATGTGATTAAAGGCTCTTTTCCTATTTCAAAAGTTTTAGTTTTCGAGGGTAATAGCTATGTCTGTGGAAAAAATGAAGATATTAGACTATTTTATGATTGCACATGGTAAAGAATGTGATTAAAGGCTCTTTTCCTATGTCAAAAGTTTTAGTTTTCGAGGGTAATAGCTACGTATGTTGAAAAAATGAAGATATTAGACTATTTTATGATTGCAAATGGTAAAGAATGTGATTAAAGGCTCTTTTCCTATTTCAAAAGTTTTAGTTTTCGAGGGTAATAGCTATGTCTGTGGAAAAAAAGAAGATATTAGACTATTTTATGATTGCACATGGTACAGAATGTGATTAAAGGCTCTTTTCCTATTTCAAAAGTTTTAGTTCTCGAGGGTAATAGCTACGTATGTTGAAAAAATGAAGATATTAGACTATTTTATGATTGCAAATGGTAAAAAATGTGATTAAAGGCTCTTTTCCTATGTCAAAAGTTTTAGTTTTCGAGGGTAATAGCGACGTATGTTGAAAAAATGAAGATATTAGACAATTTAACGATTGCACATGGTAAAGAATGTGATTAAAGGCTCTTTTCCTATTTCAAAAGTTTTAGTTCTCGAGGGTAATAGCTACGTATGTTGAAAAAATGAAGATATTAGACTATTTTATGATTGCAAATGGTAAAAAATGTGATTAAAGGCTCTTTTCCTATGTCAAAAGTTTTAGTTTTCGAGGGTAATAGCGACGTATGTTGAAAAAATGAAGATATTAGACTATTTTATGATTGCAAATGGTAAAGAATGTCATTAAAGGCTCTTTTCCTATTTCAAAAGTTTTAGTTTTCGGGGGTAAGAGCTACGTATGTGGAAAAAATGAAGATATTAGACTATTTTATGATTGCACATGGTAAAGAATGTGATTAAAGGCTTTTTTTCTATGTCAAAAGTTTTAGTTTTGGAGGGTAATAGCTACGTATGTTGAAAAAATGAAGATATTAGACTATTTTATGATTGCAAATGGTAAAGAATGTGATTAAAGGCTCTTTTCCTATTTCAAAAGTTTTAGTTTTCGAGGGTAATAGCTAAGTATGTTGAAAAAATGAAGATATTAGACTATTTTATGATTGCAAATGGTAAAGAATGTGATTAAAGGCTCTTTTCCTATTTCAAAAGTTTCAGTTTTCGAGGGTAATAGCTATGTCTGTGGAAAAAATGAAGATATTAGACTATTTTATGATTGCACATGGTAAAGAATGTGATTAAAGGCTTTTTTCCTATGTCAAAAGTTTTAGTTTTCGAGGGTAATAGCTACGTATGTTGAAAAAATGAAGATATTAGACTATTTTATGATTGCAAATGGTAAAGAATGTGATTAAAGGCTCTTTTCCTATTTCAAAAGTTTTAGTTTTCGAGGGTAATAGCTACGTATGTTGAAAAAATGAAGATATTAGACTATTTTATGATTGCAAATGGTAAAGAATGTGATTAAAGGCTCTTTTCCTATTTCAAAAGTTTTAGTTTTCGAGGGTAATAGCTATGTCTGTTGAAAAAATGAAGATATTAGACTATTTTATGATTGCAAATGGTAAAGAATATGATTAAAGGCTCTTTTCCTATGTCAAAAGTTTTAGTTTTCGAGGATAATAGCTACGTATGTTGAAAAAATGAAGATATTAGACTATTTTATGATTGCAGATGGTAAAGAATGTGATTAAAGGCTCTTTTCCTATTTCAAAAGTTTTAGTTTTCGAGGGTAATAGCTATGTCTGTGGAAAAAATGAAGATATTAGACTATTTTATGATTGCAAATTGTAAAGAATGTGATTAAGGGCTCTTTTCCTATTTCAAAAGTTTTAGTTTTCGAGGGTAATAGCTACGTATGTTGAAAAAATGAAGATATTAGACTATTTTATGATTGCAAATGGTAAAGAATGTGATTAAAGGCTCTTTTCCTATGTCAAAAGTTTTAGTTTTCGAGGGTAATAGCTACGTATGTTGAAAAAATGAAGATATTAGACTATTTTATGATTGCAAATGGTAAAGAATGTGATTAAAGGCTCTTTTCTTATTTCAAAAGTTTTAGTTTTCGAGGGTAATAGCTTTGTCTGTGCAAAAAATGAAGATATTAGACAATTTAATGATTGCACATGGTAAAGAATGTGATTAAAGGCTCTTTTCCTATTTAAAAAGTTTTAGTTTTTGAGGGTAATAGCTACGTCTGTGGAAAAAATGAAGATATTAGACTATTTTATGATTGCAAATGGTAAAGAATGTGATTAAAGGCTCTTTTCCTATTTAAAAAGTTTTAGTTTTTGAGGGTAATAGCTACGTCTGTGGAAAAAATGAAGATATTAGACTATTTTATGATTGCACATGGTAAAGAATGTGATTAAAGGCTCTTTTCCTATGTCAAAAGTTTTAGTTTTCGAGGGTAATAGCTACGTATGTTGAAAAAATGAAGATATTAGACTATTTTATGATTGCAAATGGTAAGAAATGTGATTAAAGGCTCTTTTCCTATTTCAAAAGTTTTAGTTTTCGAGGTTAATAGCTATGTCTGTGGAAAAAATGAAGATATTAGACTATTTTATGATTGCACATGGTAAAGAATGTGATTAAAGGCTCTTTTCCTATGTCAAAAGTTTTAGTTTTCGAGGGTAATAGCTACGTATGTTGAAAAAAGGAAGATATGAGACAATTTTATGATTCCACATGGTAAAGAATGTGATTAAAGGCTCTTTTCCTATTTCAAAAGTTTTAGTTTTCGAGGGTAATAGCTACGTATGTTGAAAAAATGAAGATATTAGACTATTTTATGATTTCAAATGGTAAAGAATGTGATTAAAGGCTCTTTTCCTATGTCAAAAGTTTTAGTTTTCGAGGTAATAGCTACGTATGTTGAAAAAATGAAGATATTAGACTATTTTATGATTGCAAATGGTAAAGAATGTGATTAAAGGCTCTTTTCCTATGTCAAAAGTTTTAGTTTTCGAGGGTAAAAGCTACGTATGTTGAAAAAATGAAGATATTAGACTATTTTATGATTGCAAATGGCAAAGAATGTGATTAAAGGCTCTTTTCCTATTTCAAAAGTTTTAGTTTTCGGGGGTAAGAGCTACGTATGTTGAAAAAATGAAGATATTAGACTATTTTATGATTGCAAATGGTAAAGAATGTGATTAAAGGCTCTTTTCCTATTTCAAAAGTTTTAGTTTTCGAGGGTAATAGCTATGTCTGTGGAAAAAATAAAGATATTAGACTATTTTATGATTGCAAATGGTAAAGAATGTGATTAAAGGCTCTTTTCCTATGTCAAAAGTTTTAGTTTTCGAGGGTAATAGCTACGTATGTTGAAAAAATGAAGGTATTAGACTATTTTATGATTGCAAATGGTAAAGAATGTGATTAAAGGCTCTTTTCCTCTTTCAAAAGTTTTAGATTTCGAGGGTAATAGCTACGTATGTTGAAAAAATGAAGATATTAGAATATTTTATGATTGCAAATGGTAAAGAATGTTATTAAAGGCTCTTTTCCTATTTCAAAAGTTTTAGTTTTCGAGGGTAATAGCTATGTCTGTTGAAAAAATGAAGATATTAGACTATTTTATGATTGCAAATGGTAAAGAATGTGATTAAAGGCTCTTTTCCTATTTCAAAAGTTTTAGTTTTCGAGGGTAATAGCTACGTATGTTGAAAAAATGAAGATATTAGACTATTTTATGATTGCAAATGGTAAAGAATGTGATTAAAGGCTCTTCCTATTTCAAAAGTTTTAGTTTTCGAGGGTAATAGCTATGTCTGTGGAAAAATGAAGATATTAGACTATTTTATGGTTGCACATGGTAAAGAATGTGATTAAAGGCTCTTTTCCTATTTCAAAAGTTTTAGTTTTCGAGGGTAATAGCTACGTATGTTGAAAATATGAAGATATTAGACAATTTTATGATTGCACATGGTAAAGAATGTGATTAAAGGCTCTTTTCCTATTTCAAAAGTTTTAGTTTTCGAGGGTAATAGCTACGTATGTTGAAAAAATGAAGATATTAGACTATTTTATG
Source organism: Artemia franciscana (assembly GCF_032884065.1). NCBI lineage: Eukaryota > Metazoa > Arthropoda > Branchiopoda > Anostraca > Artemiidae > Artemia > Artemia franciscana. The sequence goes on along the minus strand of NW_027067228.1, from coordinate 250 downwards.
ATTGCAAATGGTAAAGAATGTGATTAAAGGCTCTTTTCCTATTTCAAAAGTTTTAGTTTTCGAGGGTAATAACTACATATGTTGAAAAAATGAAGATATTAGACTATTTTATGATTGCAAATGGTAAAGAATGTGATTAAAGGCTCTTTTCCTATGTCAAAAGTTTTAGTTTTCGAGGGTAATAGCTACGAATGTTGAAAAAAATGAAGATATTAGACTATTTTATGATTGCAAATGGTAAAGAGTGTGA
>NW_027067227.1:0-14788 GCF_032884065.1 Artemia franciscana | reverse complement strand
TTACCCTCGAAAACTAAAACTTTTGAAGTAGGAAAAGAGCCTTTAATCAAATTCTTTACCATTTGCAATCACAAAATAGTCTAATATCTTCATTTTTTCAACATACGTAGCTATTACCCTCGAAAACTAAAACTTTGACATAGGAAAAGAGCTTTTAATCACATTCTTTACCATTTGCAATCATAAAATAGTCTAATATCTTCATTTTTTCAACATACGTACTATTACCCTCGAAAACTAAAACTTTTGAAATAGGAAAGAGCCTTTATCACATTCTTTACCATTTGCAATCATAAAATAGTCTAATATCTTCATTTTTTCAATATACGTAGCTATTACCTCGAAAACTAAAACTTTTGAAATAGGAAAAGAGCCTTTAATAACATTCTTTACCATTTGCAATCATAAAATAGATTAATATCTTCATTTTTTCAACATACGTAGCAGTTACCCTCGAAAACTAAAACTTTTGACATAGGAAAAGAGACTTTAATCACATTCTTTACCATTTGCAATCATAAAATAGTCTAATATCTTCATTTTTTCAACAGATGTACGTATTACCCTCGAAAACTAAAACTTTTGACATAGGAAAAGAGCCTTTAATCACATTCTTTACCATGTGCAATCATAAAATGTCTAATATCTTCATTTTTTCCTCAGACCTAGCTATTACCCTCGAAACTAAAACTTTTTAAATAGAAAAAGAACCTTTAATCACATTCTTACCATGTGCAATCATAAAATTGTCTAATATCTTCATTTTTTCCACAGACAAAGCTATTACCCTCGAAAACTAAAACTTTTGAAATAGGAAAAGAGCCTTTAATCACATTCTTTACCATCTGCAATCATTAAATTGTCTAATATCTTCATTTTTTCAACATACGTAGCTATTACCCTCGATAACTAAAACTTTTGAAATAGGAAAAGAGCCTATAATCACATTCTTTACCATGTGCAATCATAAAATTGTCTAATATCTTCATTTTTTCCACAGACAAAGCTATTACCCTCGAAAACTAAAACTTTTGCAATAGAAAAAGAGCCTTTAATCACATTCTTTACCATTTGCAATCATAAAATAGTCTAATATCTTCATTTTTTCAACATACGTAGCTATTACCCTCGAAAACTAAAACTTTTGACATAGGAAAGAGCCTTTAATCACATTCTTTACCATGTGCAATCATAAAATTGTCCAATATCTTCATTTTTTCAACATATGTAGCTATTACCCTTGAAAACTAAAAATTTTGAAATAGGAAAAGACCCTTTAATCAAATTCTTTACCATTTGCAATCATAAAATAGTCTAATATCTTCATTTTTTCAACATACGTAGCTATTACCCTCGAAAACTAAAACTTTTGAAATAGAAAAGAGCCTTTAATCACATTCTTTACCATGTGCAATCATAAAATAGTCTAATATCTTCATTTTTTCAACATACGTATTTATTACCCTAGAAAACTAAAACTTTTGAAATAGGAAAAGAGCCTTTAATCACATTCTTTACCATTTGCAATCATAAAATAGTCTAATATCTTCATTTTTTCAACATACGTAGCTATTACCCTCGATAACTAAAACTTTTGAAATAGGAAAAGAGCCTTTAATCACATTCTTTACCATGTGCAATCATAAAATAGTCTAATATCTTCATTTTTCAACATACGTAGCTATTACCCTCGAAAACTAAAACTTTTGACATAGGAAAAGAGCCTTTAATCACATTCTTTACCATGTGCAATCATAAAATAGTCTAATATCTTCATTTTTTCCACAGACCTAGCTATTACCCTCGAAAACTAAAACTTTTGAAATAGAAAAAGAGCCTTTAATCACATTCTTTGCCATGTGAAATCATAAAATAGTCTAATATCTTCATTTTTTCCACAGACCTAGCTATTACCCTCGAAAACTAAAACTGTGAAATATATAAATAGGAAAGAGCCTTTAATCACATTCTTTACCATGTGCAATCATAAAATAGTCTAATATCTTCATTTTTTCCACAGACCTAGCTATTACCCTCGAAAACTAAAACTTTTGAAATAGAAAAAGAGCCTTTAATCACATTCTTTGCCATGTGAAATCATAAAATAGTCTAATATCTTCATTTTTTCCACAGACCTAGCTATTACCCTCGAAAACTAAAACTTTTGACATAGGAAAGAGCCTTTAATCACATTCTTTACCATTTGCAATCATAAATAGTCTAATATCTTCATTTTTTCAACATACGTAGCTATTACCCTCGTAAAAAAAAAACTTTGACATAGGAAAAGAGCCTTTAATTCACATTCTTAACCATTTGCAATCATAAAATAGTCTAATATATTCATTTTTTCAACATACGGTAGCTTATCTTCGAAAACTAAAACTTTTGAAATAGGAAAAGAGCCTTTAATCACATTCTTTACCATGTGCAATCATAAAATAGTCTAATATCTTCATTTTTTCCACAGACAAAGCTATTACCCTCGAAAACTAAAACTTTCGAAATAGGAAAAGAGCCTTTAATCACATTCTTTACCATTTGCAATCATAAAATAGTCTAATATCTTCATTTTTTCAACATACGCAGCTATTACCCTCGAAAACTAAAACTTTTGAAATAGGAAAAGAGCCTTTAATCACTTCTTTACCATGTGCAATCATAAAATGTCTAATATCTTCATTTTTTCCACAGACAAAGCTATTACCCTCGAAAACTAAAACTTTTGAAATAGGAAAAGAGCCTTTAATCACATTCTTTACCATTTGCAATCATAAAATAGTCTAATATCTTCATTTTTTCAACATACGTAGCTATTACCCTCGTAAACTAAAACTTTTGACATAGGAAAAGAGCCTTTAATCACATTCTTTACCATTTGAAATCATAAAATAGTCCAATATCTTCATTTTTTCAACAGACATAGCTAATGCCCTCGAAAACTAAAACTTTTGAAGTAGGAAAAGAGCCTTTAATAACATTCTTTACCATTTGCAATCATAAAATAGTCTAATATCTTCATTTTTTCCAACATACGTAGCTATTACCCTAGAAAACTAAAACTTTTGACATAGGAAAAGAGCCTTTAATCACATTCTTTACCATTTGCAATCATAAAATAGTCTAATATATTCATTTTTTCAACATACGTAGCTATTACCTTCGAAAAATAAAACTTTTGAAATAGGAAAAGAGCCTTTAATCCAATTCTTTACCATGTGCAATCATAAAATAGTCTAATATCTTCATTTTTTTCACAGACAAAGCTATTACCCTCGAAAACTAAAACTTTCGAAATAGGAAAAGAGCCTTTAATCACATTCTTTACCATGTGCAATCATAAAATTGTCTAATATCTTCATTTTTTCCACAGACAAAGCTATTACCCTCGAAAACTAAAACTTTTGAAATAGGAAAAGAGCCTTTAATCACATTCTTTACCATTTGCAATCATAAAATAGTCTAATATCTTCATTTTTTAACATACGTAGCTATTACCCTCGAAAACAAAAACTTTTGACATAGGAAAAGAGCCTTTAATCACATTCTTTACCATGTGCAATCATAAAATTGTCTAGTATCTTCATTTTTTCCACAGACAAAGCTATTACCCACGAAAACTAAAACTTTTGAAATAGGAAAAGAGCCTTTAATCACATTCTTTACCATTTGCAATCATAAAATAGTCTAATATCTTCATTTTTTCAACATACGTAGCTATTACCCTCGAAAACTAAAATTTTGACATAGGAAAAGAGCCTTTAATCACATCCTTTACCATGTGCAATCATAAAATAGTCTAATATCTTCATTTTTTCCACAGACAAAGCTATTACCCTCGAAAACTAAAACTTTCGAAATAGGAAAAGAGTCTTTAATCACATTCATTACCATTTGCAATCATAAAATAGTCTAATATCTTCATTTTTTCAACATACGTAGCTATTATTCTCGAAAACTAAAACTTTTGAAATAGGAAAAGAGCCTTTAATCACATTCTTTACCATGTGCAATCATAAAATTGTCTAATATCTTCATTTTTTCCACAGACAAAGCTATTACCCTCGAAAACTAAAACTTTTGAAATAGGAAAAGAGCCTTTAATCACATTCTTTACCATTTGCAATCATAAAATAGTCTAATATCTTCATTTTTTCAACATAAGTAGCTATTACCCTCGAAAACTAAAACTTTTGACATAGGAAAAGAGCCTTTAATCACATTCTTTACCATATGCAATCATAAAATAGTCTAATATCTTCATTTTTTCCACAGACATAGCTATTACCCTCGAAAACTAAAACTTTTGAAATAGGAAAAGAGTCTTTATTCACATTCTTTACCATTTGCAATCATAAAATAGTCTAATATTTTCATTTGTTTAACATACATAGCTATTACCCTCGAAAACTAAAACTTTTGACATAGGAAAAGAGCCTTTAATCACATTCTTTACCATTTGCAATCATAAAATAGTCTAATATCTTCATTTTTTCAACATACGTAGCTATTAACCTCGAAAACTAAAACTTTTGAAATAGGAAAAGAGCCTTTAATCACATTCTTTACCATGTGCAATCATAAAATTGTCTAATATCTTCATTTTTTCCACAGACAAAGCTATTACCCTCGAAAACTAAAACTTTTGAAATAGGAAAAGAGCCTTTAATCACAATCTTTACCATTTGCAATCATAAAATAGTCTAATATCGTCATTTTTTCAACATACGTAGCTATTACCCTCGTAAAAAAAAACTTTTGACATAGGAAAAGAGCCTTTAATCACATTCTTTACCATTTGCAATCATAAAATAGTCTAATATATTCATTTTTTCAACATACGTAGCTATTACCTTCGAAAACTAAAACTTTTGAAATAGGAAAAGAGCCTTTAATCACATTCTTTACCATGTTCAATCATAAAATAGTCTAATATCTTCATTTTTTCCACAGACAAAGCTATTACCCTCGAAAACTAAAACTTTCGAAATAGGAAAAGAGCCTTTAATCACATTCTTTACCATTTGCAATCATAAAATAGTCTAATATCGTCATTTTTTCAACATACGTAGCTATTACCCTCGAAAACTAAAACTTTTGAAATAGGAAAAGAGCCTTTAATCACATTCTTTACCATGTGCAATCATAAAATTGTCTAATATCTTCATTTTTTCCACAGACAAAGCTATTACCCTCGAAAACTAAAACTTTTGAAATAGGAAAAGAGCCTTTAATCACATTCTTTACCATTTGCAATCATAAAATAGTCTAATATCTTCATTTTTTCAACATACGTAGCTATTACCCTCGTAAACTAAAACTTTTGACATAGGAATAGAGCCTTTAATCACATTCTTTACCATTTGCAATCATAAAATAGTCTAATATCTTCATTTTTTAACATACGTAACTATTATCCTCGAAAACTAAAACTTTTGACATAGGAAAAGAGCCTTTAATCACATTCTTTACCATGTGCAATCATAAAATAGTCTAATATCTTCATTTTTTCCACAGACATAGCTATTACCCTCGAAAACTAAAACTTTTGAAATAGGAAAAGAGCCTTTAATCACATTCTTTACCATTTGCAATCATAAAATAGTCTAATATCTTCATTTTTTCAACATACGTAGCTATTACCCTCGAAAACTAAAACTTTTGACATAGCAAAAGAGCCTTTAATCACATTCTTTACCATTTGCAATCATAAAATAGTCTAATATCTTCATTTTTTCAACATACGTAGCTATTACCTTCGAAAACTAAAACTTTTGAAATAGGAAAAGAGCCTTTAATCACATTCTTTACCATGTGCAATCATAAAATAGTCTAATATCTTCATTTTTTCCACAGACAAAGCTATTACCCTCGAAAACTAAAACTTTCGAAATAGGAAAAGAGCCTTTAATCACATTCTTTACCATGTGCAATCATAAAATAGTCTAATATCTTCATTTTTTCAACATACGTAGCTATTACCCTCGAAAACTAAAACTTTTGAAATAGGAAAAGAGCCTTTAATCACATTCTTTACCATTTGCAATCATAAAATAGTCTAATATCTTCATTTTTTCAACATACATAGCTATTACCCTCGAAAACTAAAACTTTTGACATAGGAAAAGAGCCTTTAATCACATTCTTTACCATGTGCAATCATAAAATAGTCTAATATCTTCATTTTTTCCACAGACATAGCTATTACCCTCGAAAACTAAAACTTTTGAAATAGGAAAAGAGCCTTTAATGACATTCTTTACCATTTGCAATCATAAAATAGTCTAATATCTTCATTTTTTCCACAGACATAGCTATTGCCCTCGAAAACTAAAACTTTTGAAATAGGAAAAGAGCCTTTAATCACATTCTTTACCATTTGCAATCATAAAATAGTCTAATATCTTCATTTTTTCCAACATACGTAGCTATTACCTTCGAAAAATAAAACTTTTGAAATAGGAAAAGAGCCTTTAATCACAATCTTTACCATTTGCAATCATAAAATAGTCTAATATCTTCATTTTTTCAACATACGTAGCTATTACCCTCGTAAAAAAAAACTTTTGACATAGGAAAAGAGCCTTTAATCACATTCTTTACCATGTGCAATCATAAAATAGTCTAATATCTTCATTTTTTCCACAGACAAAGCTATTACCCTCGAAAACTAAAACTTTTGAAATAGGAAAAGAGCCTTTAATCACATTCTTTACCATTTGCAATCATAAAATAGTCTAATATCTTCATTTTTTCAAAATACGTAGCTATTACCCTCGTAAACTAAAACTTTTGACATAGGAAAAGAGCCTTTAATCACATCCTTTACCATGTGCAATCATAAAATAGTCTAATATCTTCATTTTTTCCACAGACAAAGCTATTACCCTCGAAAACTAAAACTTTCGAAATAGGAAAAGAGTCTTTAATCACATTCATTACCATTTGCAATCATAAAATAGTCTAATATCTTCATTTTTTCAACATACGTAGCTATTACCCTCGTAAAAAAAAACTTTTGACATAGGAAAAGAGCCTTTAATCACATTCTTTACCATTTGCAATCATAAAATTGTCTAATATCTTCATTTTTTCCACAGACAAAGCTATTACCCTCGAAAACTAAAACTTTTGAAATAGGAAAAGAGCCTTTAATCACATTCTTTACCATTTGCAATCATAAAATAGTCTAATATCTTCATTTTTTCAACATAAGTAGCTATTACCCTCGAAAACTAAAACTTTTGACATAGGAAAAGAGCCTTTAATCACATTCTTTACCATATGCAATCATAAAATAGTCTAATATCTTCATTTTTTCCACAGACATAGCTATTACCCTCGAAAACTAAAACTTTTGAAATAGGAAAAGAGTCTTTATTCACATTCTTTACCATTTGCAATCATAAAATAGTCTAATATTTTCATTTGTTCAACATACGTAGCTATTACCCTCGAAAACTAAAACTTTTGACATAGGAAAAGAGCCTTTAATCACATTCTTTACCATTTGCAATCATAAAATAGTCTAATATCTTCATTTTTTCAACATACGTAGCTATTAACCTCGAAAACTAAAACTTTTGAAATAGGAAAAGAGCCTTTAATCACATTCTTTACCATGTGCAATCATAAAATTGTCTAATATCTTCATTTTTTCCACAGACAAAGCTATTACCCTCGAAAACTAAAACTTTTGAAATAGGAAAAGAGCCTTTAATCACAATCTTTACCATTTGCAATCATAAAATAGTCTAATATCGTCATTTTTTCAACATACGTAGCTATTACCCTCGTAAAAAAAAACTTTTGACATAGGAAAAGAGCCTTTAATCACATTCTTTACCATTTGCAATCATAAAATAGTCTAATATATTCATTTTTTCAACATACGTAGCTATTACCTTCGAAAACTAAAACTTTTGAAATAGGAAAAGAGCCTTTAATCACATTCTTTACCATGTTCAATCATAAAATAGTCTAATATCTTCATTTTTTCCACAGACAAAGCTATTACCCTCGAAAACTAAAACTTTCGAAATAGGAAAAGAGCCTTTAATCACATTCTTTACCATTTGCAATCATAAAATAGTCTAATATCGTCATTTTTTCAACATACGTAGCTATTACCCTCGAAAACTAAAACTTTTGAAATAGGAAAAGAGCCTTTAATCACATTCTTTACCATGTGCAATCATAAAATTGTCTAATATCTTCATTTTTTCCACAGACAAAGCTATTACCCTCGAAAACTAAAACTTTTGAAATAGGAAAAGAGCCTTTAATCACATTCTTTACCATTTGCAATCATAAAATAGTCTAATATCTTCATTTTTTCAACTTACGTAGCTATTACCCTCGTAAACTAAAACTTTTGACATAGGAATAGAGCCTTTAATCACATTCTTTACCATTTGCAATCATAAAATAGTCTAATATCTTCATTTTTTCAACATACGTAGCTATTAACTTCGAAAACTAAAACTTTTGAAATAGAAAAAGAGCCTTTAATCACATTCTTTACCATGTGCAATCATAAAATAGTCTAATATCTTCATTTTTTCCACAGACAAAGCTATTACCCTCGAAAACTAAAACTTTCGATATAGGAAAAGAGCCTTTAATCACATTCTTTACCATGTGCAATCATAAAATAGTCTAATATCTTTATTTTTTCAACATACGTAGCTATTACCCTCGAAAACTAAAACTTTTGAAATAGGAAAAGAGCCTTTAATCACATTCTTTACCATTTGCAATCATAAAATAGTCTAATATCTTCATTTTTTCAACATACATAGCTATTACCCTCGAAAACTAAAACTTTTGACATAGGAAAAGAGCCTTTAATCACATTCTTTACCATGTGCAATCATAAAATAGTCTAATATCTTCATTTTTTCCACAGACATAGATATTACCCTCGAAAACTAAAACTTTTGAAATAGGAAAAGAGCCTTTAATGACATTCTTTACCATTTGCAATCATAAAATAGTCTAATATCTTCATTTTTTCCACAGACATAGCTATTGCCCTCGAAAACTAAAACTTTTGAAATAGGAAAAGAGCCTTTAATCACATTCTTTACCATTTGCAATCATAAAATAGTCTAATATCTTCATTTTTTCCAACATACGTAGCTATTACCTTCGAAAAATAAAACTTTTGAAATAGGAAAAGAGCCTTTAATCACAATCTTTACCATTTGCAATCATAAAATAGTCTAATATCTTCATTTTTTCAACATACGTAGCTATTACCCTCGTAAAAAAAAACTTTTGACATAGGAAAAGAGCCTTTAATCACATTCTTTACCATGTGCAATCATAAAATAGTCTAATATCTTCATTTTTTCCACAGACAAAGCTATTACCCTCGAAAACTAAAACTTTTGAAATAGGAAAAGAGCCTTTAATCACATTCTTTACCATTTGCAATCATAAAATAGTCTAATATCTTCATTTTTTCCAACATACGTAGCTATTACCTTCGAAAAATAAAACTTTTGAAATAGGAAAAGAGCCTTTAATCACAATCTTTACCATTTGCAATCATAAAATAGTCTAATATCTTCATTTTTTCAACATACGTAGCTATTACCCTCGTAAAAAAAAACTTTTGACATAGGAAAAGAGCCTTTAATCACATTCTTTACCATGTGCAATCATAAAATAGTCTAATATCTTCATTTTTTCCACAGACAAAGCTATTACCCTCGAAAACTAAAACTTTTGAAATAGGAAAAGAGCCTTTAATCACATTCTTTACCATTTGCAATCATAAAATAGTCTAATATCTTCATTTTTTCAACATACGTAGCTATTACCCTCGTAAACTAAAACTTTTGACATAGGAAAAGAGCCTTTAATCACATCCTTTACCATGTGGAATCATAAAATAGTCTAATATCTTCATTTTTTCCACAGACAAAGCTATTACCCTCGAAAACTAAAACTTTCGAAATAGGAAAAGAGTCTTTAATCACATTCTTTACCATTTGCAATCATAAAATAGTCTAATATCTTCATTTTTTCAACATACGTAGCTATTACCCTCGTAAAAAAAAACTTTTGACATAGGAAAAGAGCCTTTAATCACATTCTTTACCATTTGCAATCATAAAATAGTCTAATATATTCATTTTTTCAACATACGTAGCTATTATCTTCGAAAACTAAAACTTTTGAAATAGGAAAAGAGCCTTTAATCACATTCTTTACCATGTGCAATCATAAAATAGTCTAATATCTTCATTTTTTCCACAGACAAAGCTATTACCCTCGAAAACTAAAACTTTCGAAATAGGAAAAGAGCCTTTAATCACATTCTTTACCATTTGCAATCATAAAATAGTCTAATATCTTCATTTTTTCAACATACGTAGCTATTACCCTCGAAAACTAAAACTTTTGAAATAGGAAAAGAGCCTTTAATCACATTCTTTACCATGTGCAATCATAAAATTGTCTAATATCTTCATTTTTTCCACAGACAAAGATATTACCCTCGAAAACTAAAACTTTTGAAATAGGAAAAGAGCCTTTAATCACATTCTTTACCATTTGCAATCATAAAATAGTCTAATATCTTCATTTTTTCAACATACGTAGCTATTACCCTCGTAAACTAAAACTTTTGACATAGGAAAAGAGCCTTTAATCACATTCTTTACCATTTGAAATCATACAATAGTCTAATATCTTCATTTTTTCAACAGACATAGCTAATGCCCTCGAAAACTAAAACTTTTGAAGTAGGAAAAGAGCCTTTAATCACATTCTTTACCATTTGCAATCATAAAATAGTCTAATATCTTCATTTTTTCCAACATACGTAGCTATTACCCTAGAAAACTAAAACTTTTGACATAGGAAAAGAGCCTTTAATCACATTCTTTACCATTTGCAATCATAAAATAGTCTAATATATTCATTTTTTCAACATACGTAGCTATTACCTTCGAAAAATAAAACTTTTGAAATAGGAAAAGAGCCTTTAATCAAATTCTTTACCATGTGCAATCATAAAATAGTCTAATATCTTCATTTTTTCCACAGACAAAGCTATTACCCTCGAAAACTAAAACTTTCGAAATAGGAAAAGAGCCTTTAATCACATTCTTTACCATTTGCAATCATAAAATAGTCTAATATCTTCATTTTTTCAACATACGTAGCTATTACCCTCGAAAACTAAAACTTTTGACATAGGAAAAGAGCCTTTAATCACATTCCTTACCATGTGCAATCATAAAATTGTCTAATATCTTCATTTTTTCCACAGACAAAGCTATTACCCTCGAAAACTAAAACTTTTGAAATAGGAAAAGAGCCTTTAATCACATTCTTTACCATTTGCAATCATAAAATAGTCTAATATCTTCATTTTTTCAACATACGTAGCTATTATCCTCGTAAACTAAAACTTTTGACATAGGAAAAGAGCCTTTAATCACATTCTTTACCATTTGCAATCATAAAATAGTCTAATATCTTCATTTTTTAACATACGTAGCTATTACCCTCGAAAACTAAAACTTTTGACATAGGAAAAGAGCCTTTAATCACATTCTTTACCATATGCAATCATAAAATAGTCTAATATCTTCATTTTTTCCACAGACATAGCTATTACCCTCGAAAACTATAACTTTCGAAATAGGAAAAGAGCCTTTAATCACATTCTTTACCATTTGCAATCATAAAATAGTCTAATATCTTCATTTTTTCAACATACGTAGCTATTACCCTCGAAAACTAAAACTTTTGACATAGGAAAAGAGCCTTTAATCACATTCTTTACCATTTGCAATCATAAAATAGTCTAATATCTTCATGTTTTCAACATACGTAGCTATTACCCTCGAAAACTAAAACTTTCGACATAGGAAAAGAGCCTTCAATCACATTCTTTACCATTTGCAATCATAAAATAGTCTAATATCTTCATTTTTCCAACATAAGTAGCTATTACCCTCGAAAACTAAAACTTTTGACATAGGAAAAGAGCCTTTAATCACATTCTTTACCATGTGCAATCATAAAATTGTCTAGTATCTTCATTTTTTCCACAGACAAAGCTATTACCCACGAAAACTAAAACTTTTGAAATAGGAAAAGAGCCTTTAATCACATTCTTTACCATGTTCAATCATAAAATAGTCTAATATCTTCATTTTTTCCACAGACAAAGCTATTACCCTCGAAAACTAAAACTTTTGAAATAAGAAAAGAGCCTTTAATCACATTCTTTACCATTTGCAATCATAAAATAGTCTAATATCTTCATTTTTTCAACATACGTAGCTATTACCCTCGAAAACTAAAACTTTTGACATAGGAAAAAAGCCTTTAATCACATTCTTTACCATATGCAATCATAAAATAGTCTAATATCTTCATTTTTTCCACAGACATAGCTATTCCCCTCGAAAACTAAAACTTTTGAAATAGGAAAAGAGTCTTTAATCACATTCTTTACCATTTGCAATCATAAAATAGTCTAATATCTTCATTTGTTCAACATACGTAGCTATTACCCTCGAAAACTAAAACTTTTGACATAGGAAAAGAGCCTTTAATCACATTCTTTACCATTTGCAATCATAAAATAGTCTAATATCTTCATTTTTTCAACATACGTAGCTATTAACCTCGAAAACTAAAACTTTTGAAATAGGAAAAGAGCCTTTAATCACATTCTTTACCATGTGCAATCATAAAATTGTCTAATATCTTCATTTTTTCCACAGACAAAGCTATTACCCTCGAAAACTAAAACTTTTGAAATAGGAAAAGAGCCTTTAATCACAATCTTTACCATTTGCAATCATAAAATAGTCTAATATCGTCATTTTTTCAACATACGTAGCTATTACCCTCGTAAAAAAAACTTTTGACATAGGAAAAGAGCCTTTAATCACATTCTTTACCATTTGCAATCATAAAATAGTCTAATATCTTCATTTTTTCAACATACGTAGCTATTAACCTCGAAAACTAAAACTTTTGAAATAGGAAAAGAGCCTTTAATCACATTCTTTACCATGTGCAATCATAAAATTGTCTAATATCTTCATTTTTTCCACAGACAAAGCTATTACCCTCGAAAACTAAAACTTTTGAAATAGGAAAAGAGCCTTTAATCACAATCTTTACCATTTGCAATCATAAAATAGTCTAATATCGTCATTTTTTCAACATACGTAGCTATTACCCTCGTAAAAAAAAAACTTTTGACATAGGAAAAGAGCCTTTAATCACATTCTTTACCATGTGCAATCATAAAATAGTCTAATATCTTCATTTTTTCCACAGACAAAGCTATTACCCTCGAAAACTAAAACTTTTGAAATAGGAAAAGAGCCTTTAATCACATTCTTTACCATTTGCCATCATAAAATAGTCTAATATCTTCATTTTTTCAACATACATAGCTATTACCCTCGTAAACTAAAACTTTTGACATAGGAAAAGAGCCTTTAATCACATTCTTTACCATGTGAAATCATAAAATAGTCTAATATCTTCATTTTTTCCACAGACATAGCTATTACCCTCGAAAACTAAAACTTTTGAAATAGGAAAAGAGCCTTTAATCATATTCTTTACCATTTGCAATCATAAAATAGTCTAATATCTTCATTTTTTCAACATACGTAGCTATTACCCTCGAAAACTAAAACTTTTGACATAGGAAAAGAGCCTTTAATCACATTCTTTACCATTTGCAATCATAAAATAGTCTAATATCTTCATTTTTTCAACATACGTAGCTATTACCTTCGAAAACTAAAACTTTTGAAATAGGAAAAGAGCCTTTAATCATATTCTTTACCATGTGCAATCATAAAATAGTCGAATATCTTCATTTTTTCCACAGACAAAGCTATTACCCTCGAAAACTAAAACTTTCAAAATAGGAAAAGAGCCTTTAATCACATTCTTTACCATGTGCAATCATAAAATAGTCTAATATCTTCATTTTTTCAACATACATAGCTATTACCCTCGAAAACTAAAACTTTTGACATAGGAAAAGAGCCTTTAATACCATTCTTTACCATGTGCAATCATAAAATAGTCTAATATCTTCATTTTTACCACAGACATAGATATTACCCTCGAAAACTAAAACTTTTGAAATAGGAAAAGAGCCTTTAATCACATTCTTTACCATTTGCAATCATAAAATAGTCTAATATCTTCATTTTTTCCACAGACATAGCTATTGCCCTCGAAAACTAAAACTTTTGAAATAGGAAAAGAGCCTTTAATCACATTCTTTACCATTTGCAATCATAAAATAGTCTAATATCTTCATTTTTTCAACATACGTAGCTATTACCCTCGAAAACTAAAACTTTTGAAATAGGAAAAGAGCCTTTAATCACATTCTTTACCATGTGCAATCATAAAATTGTCTAATATCTTCATTTTTTCCACAGACAAAGCTATTACCCTCGAAAACTAAAACTTTTGAAATAGGAAAAGAGCCTTTAATCACATTCTTTACCATTTGCAATCATAAAATAGTCTAATATCTTCATTTTTTCAACATACGTAGCTATTATCCTCGTAAACTAAAACTTTTGACATAGGAAAAGAGCCTTTAATCACATTCTTTACCATTTGCAATCATAAAATAGTCTAATATCTTCATTTTTTAACATACGTAGCTATTAAATTCGAAAACTAAAACTTTTGACATAGGAAAAGAGCCTTTAATTACATTCTTTACCATATGCAATCATAAAATAGTCTAAAATCTTCATTTTTTCCACAGACA
>NW_027067226.1:0-14797 GCF_032884065.1 Artemia franciscana | reverse complement strand
TGAATTTCAAGGCCTTGCAATAGGGACAAATTTTAGACATTGTCCAGATTTGAACACATCTACTCAAGCTATAATCATCGACTGGGTTGTACCTGAATGCCAGGCGATAACTTCAGATTGCTCTGATTCCTCGGCACGCTTTCTTTTCTACTTTCTCTATCAGCAGCAAGCCTGTTTCCCTGCTGGTCTTTTGATTCCTCGGCACGCCTTCTTTTTTCACTTTCTCTTTTAGCAGCAAGTCTGCTTCTGCGTTGCTCTAGTAGTTCCTCGGCACGCCTTCTTTTTTCACTTTCTCTTTTAGCAGCAAGTCTGCTTCTGCGTTGCTCTGGTAGTTCCTCGGCATGCTTTCTGTTCTTTCTTTCTCTATCAGCCTCAAGCCTGTTTCCCTGCTGGTCTTTTGATTCCTCGGCACGCCTTCTTTTTTCACTTTCTCTTTAGCAGCAAGTCTGCTTCTGCGTTGCTCTAGTAGTTCCTCGGCACGCCTTCTTTTTTCACTTTCTCTGTTTAGCAGCAAGTCTGCTTCTGCGTTGCTCTAGTAGTTCTCGGCACGCCTTCTTTTTTCACTTTCTCTTTTAGCAGCAAGTCTGCTTTCGCGTTGCTCTGGTAGTTCCTCGCACGCTTTCTTTTCTGACTTTCTCTATCAGCAGCAAGTTTTTTGGCATAGACTCTTTGAGCATCTTCATCAGTCATTATAAACTTAAGCATTAATAGAATTCTACGCGAACATACGTCTTATATAACTTGAATGACGTCACGCCTTCAAGCAAAAATGATGGCAACTAATTTCATGACGTCAGCCGAAACATGACGGCGAACATATGTCTTATATAACTTGAATGACGTCACCTTCAAAGCAAAAATGATGGCAACTAATTTCATGACGTCAGCCGAAACATGACGTCACCTGATCCACACATCCACAGATCCACACACAGACAACTTATTTTTATATATATAGATATATATATATATATATATATATATATATATATATATATATATATATATATATATATATATATATATATATTATATATATATATATTATATATATATATATATATATATATATATATATATATATATGTTGCATATAAATAGATTGTCAGGTTTACTGACTCTTGAACATGCAACATATAATTGTCCATGGGAAAAACAATCCGTATTCAGATCTATACCTCATTATTCTAATGATGTGTCCCTGTTGTCATTTATATTCCCTTTGTCCCGGTCGTCATTGGTGTCCCGGTGTCCCAGTTTGTAATTTCTCTTTGAGTGTCCCGGTCGTCATTTATATTCCCTGTGTCCGGTGTCCTGGTCGTCATTTGTGTCCTGGTGTCCCGGTCTGTAATTTCTATTCGAACAATCACTGTGTCCCGGTCGTAATTTATATATCCCGGCTGTGCCCCCGGCGTCCCCTTTGTAGTTGTGTCCCTGTGTCCGGTCGTCATTTATGTTCCCTGTGTCCCGGTCGTGATTTGTGTCCGGGTGTCCCAGTCTGTAATTTCTCTTTTAGGTTCCCGGTCGTCATTTATATTCCCTGTGTCTCGGTCGTCATTTGTGTCCCGGTGTCCCCGTATGTAATTTCATCAGTTGACAAACATGACGTCAGTCGACAAACAACTTCATGACGCATACAGCTTAATCCTTATAATGACGTCAGTCGACAAACATGACGTCAGTCGACACACAAACATGACGTCACTCGACACACACACACACACACACAGACAACTTATTTTATATATATAGATATATAAGGTCTATGTCAATCTCAATGTCTATTTCAATGTCTATGTCTATGTCTCTGTCTATGTCCATGTGTGTTTCTATGTGTATGTCTATGTCTATGTCTTGTTAGGTTATATCTATGTCTGTGTTTGTGTCTATACCTATGTGTAAGTCTCTGTTTATTTCTTCTATGCACATGTCTATATCTATGTCTGTTGCTATGCCTATATCTATGTCTATATCTGGTCTGTGTCTATGTCAATGTGTGTGTCTATGTATGTCTTTTTTTAATGTATATGTCTATATGTATATCTATGTCAATGTCTATGTTTTGATAATCAATCAATTGATACTAAAATTTATTGATACTAAAAGAAAAAACTATTACAAATGTAAAGTGGTTACTAGGCCCAAGAAGCTTTGCTTGTAATGGACCACAGAGAACAAGAATAAAACAATATTATAAAATATACAAAAAAAAGAGAGAGAGAAAAATTATTGAATTGTAAAGACCCAACGAAATAATGCCTTTGCAGAAAGAAAAAGAGGGATATCCAAAGGGATGGAGTTCTATAACAGAATTGATAGATATACTGGAGACCTCTGGGCTGCTGTAGAAGATCGTTTTGGTAAAATAAATCGTCTAGAAGAATTAGGTGAAGAACAAAAGTACCTGCCTGAGCCTTTCCGTGAGAAAAACTGCTGCAGGGGCTGTGGGAGAGTACCTAGAAAGCAGAATGCGCAAAATAAAGAGTACAGAATGGCTAAATAGACATGTCAGTTTCTATTCCTATGTCTATGCCTATGTTTATTTCTATGTGCATATCTATGTCTTTGTCCATGCCTATATTATTGTCTAGGTCTATGTCTATATCTATGTCTATGACAACGTCTGTATCTACGTTTATGTTTATTTTAATGTGTATGTCTATGTTTGTGTCTAAACCTATGTGTATGTCTATGTTTGTGTCTAAACCTATGTGTATGTCTCTGTTATGTCTATATCTATGTCTGTCTATATTTATATGTATATCTTGTCTATGGCTCTGTTAATGTCCATGTCAGTGTCTGTGTCTCAGACATATGTGCCATATGTCTGGTTTGGTTAGGTTCTATATGTATGATTGTGTCTATGCCTATGTGCATGTTTCTGTTTATGTCTTCTAGTTGCTGTTGGTGGGGGCGCTTTGTGCCCCCCAAGCTCCCCCTGCGCGCTTAAGTCGTTGCACGCCAAATTAGTTATGCGCCATTGTAGCTGGGTCCCTATGTCCCATCTGTGAATATATATATATATATATATATATATATATATATATATATATATATATATATATATATATCTATCTATCTATATATATAAAAATTAGTTGTATGTGTGTTATGTCTGTTACACTATGTCTGTTACGGCAGATTATATCTTCTATATATATAAAAATAAGTTGTATGTATTTTTGTGTTGAGGGTTTGCATATGACGTCTGAAAAATAAAAAAGAAAAAGAAAACAAACTAAAATGTAAAAACTGGGAATTGCATAAATATTTCGAAATATTTTGACAATAGATTAAAGTATTTCGAAAACCTTGAAACAGATACTTAAAATTTCGAGGTTTTTATAAATTGTTGAGCTTTAACAAGCTTGGCACGTGAAGATTTTTCCAACTGTCCATGTTATAGAATGTTACCAAAAAGCAAAACCAGGCTTGCGGTTCAAAGAGAAAGGGCCAGATTAGGAATGTGCAATTTAGGTCAACGAAGGCGTATCGAAGAACTACCAGAGCAACGCGAAACCAGACTTGCAGCTGAAAGATAAAGGTATTAAAGAAGGTTTGTCGAGGAATCACAAGAGCAACGTGAAACAGGCTTGCAGCTTCAAGAGATAATGCCAGATTAGGAATGTGCAATATACGTCAACAAAGGCGTGTCGAGGAACTACCAGAGCAACGCGAAACCAGACTTGCTGCTAAAAGAGAAAGTGTAAAAGAAGGCGTTTAGAGGAATCACAAGAGCAACATGAAAACAGGCTTACGGCTTCAAGAGATTATGCCAAAAGAAACCGTGCCGAGGAATCACAGGAACAACGTGAAAATTATCGCATGGCATTCAGGTACAGCCCAGTCGATGATTATAGTAGATGTGTTCAAATCGGGACTATGTCTAAAATTTGTCCCTACTGCAAGGCCTTGAAATTTTATGGTGAAACAATGGGAATGTGTTGCGCCTCAGGAAAAGTTATACTTCCTCAACTGGCTGCACCCCCAGAGCCATTGAAGACTTTGCTTACTGGAACTACGTCAGAATCTAAGTGTTTTTGATCAAACATCAGAAAATATAACTCATGTTTCCAAATGACGTCGTTTGGTGCCCAAATGGAAAATCAAGATCAATTTATGCCTACTTTCAAAGTAAGGGCAAATTTATCATAGAGCAGGGTCCCTTCTACCATTCTCAGGTGAGAATCATAAATTTTTACAACTGTACTTAATCAGTGATAGCAATTCTGAATTGAATGCTCGTTGCGAAATGTTTCCCGACGTTGAAAGGACTATCGTTTCCGAATTGCAACTTCTTTTCCACGAAAATAATGATTTAGTGTATCTGTTCAAAACAGCTATCGATTTGATGCCAACTGATACGCATAAAATTGTTATTTCCGCCGAGAAAACGCCTACTGGCGAACATATGCGTATATACATTGCTCGAACTATCGACGAAGTGGCAATCGTTATGGTGGGTGATCAGTTTTTACCTCGAGATATTATTCTTCATAAGTGAAACGCTCATTTCGTATGAATTGCTGAAACTCATCGATGCTATGATGCCTTAAAATATCCTATCATTTTTTGGTATGGAGCTGACGGCCAGCACTTTAATAATAAATTGATAGATCCATCCACTAATAAACAAACGGATAAGAAATGTAGTGCAATGAATTATTATTTCTATAGAATTAACTTGTTTACAATTATTATTGTGTCAATGCATCCAACCCATGACCCCCCCCCCCCCCCCTAACAAAAACACCAAGAATTCCATCATATATTGCTAAGCTTCCTGTATTTTTCAATTAGCTTGCCTTTTAAGCATCTATCTACACCCCCACCCAATAGAAAAAAATATGATAGTGCCTACCTACACCCAAATTTCAGCGGAAACCGGAGGGTGGGAGTGGTCAGGGCATTTCCCCAAGAGAAAAAGACAATACATCTACACAGGATTTAATTTGTATAAGAAGTACTCATAAATTTAGAAAATTTTGGCATTGACACTCCCTCCCTTGCATATATCCCTGACAAACAGAGTGATTTCAGATACCTTAAATACAAAGCAAACCATTACTGTAGTCATTCTAAACGTTTAAATTCTAGACACACTTTTATTCTTGGACATTTAAATAAGAAATATTATTCTAAGAATTTAACTTCTAAGACACAAAATAAAATGCAGAAACAAACTCTCTGTTCTAGTAAAAAAAAAAATCTAAATACTTTTCAATTTATAAAAACGGTAATAAGAAAAAAAAACGCATTCAAAAAAAAATACAACCACGCTTCCTTCAATACAAAACTAAAGTTAAAGGCCTCTATTCCAATCAGCTCAAGCAACAGCATAGTGAATCGAAAAAGATCCATGCACTTTAAATACCATCTTTATTTTTAGTAAGTACTACCCCTTTTCTTATGATTAAAACAAAATTACTTTAACAAAAATACAAGAAAAATGTGACGCACAAATGACAATAGAAAAAATAAGCGAGGAAAAATAATAATAAACAAACCAAACAATAGAAATTTACAACCAGTTGATAAACCATTAGTTTAAGAGTGTATTTAATAACTTTCACATAGAATCTGTACTTTTTACAAAATTATTTGCTATAAACTTATTACATAACCTTATCAAATTTTATTAAATGCACAAAATAATGTGTTGTAAATTTACTAATTTTAATTTAAAAAATTTACAAAATAACCACTTGTAAGTTTACTAGTCTCATCGATCACTATTAAATTTAGAAAATAATATGTTTCCAAAAGTAACTTCGTAGACCTCACTGGAATTAGTTTTCATCTCCCTACATCCCAACGTATGTTTTACTAGTGTTTTTGCCACAGTATCATATGGTTTTTACCATGTTGTACTCATACTAGCCTTTTCAAAGCTTTCTCAGCTACTGACCAACAATTATAATTATCACTGGAATTCAAACAACACAAATTGGTAACTTGGGCCACACCTTTACAATTTATTATCTTGAGCAAGTAATAGATACTAAGTGAAGTAGAGAAGTCAAACGGTCAAACCATTGTCTTGAGCGACCATCGAAAACGCTTTGACTTGACAGATCTAATCCTTTTTGCACACCAAAACTGCTGCAATTAATATTCACTGCCGCACCAAGCCACTTGAGGGCAGTAGTGCTACACATCCTCCTCCATCCAAGACTATTCATAGCTTTACTGCTTAACTCCTCCCATTTAATTCTTATTTCTTTAACCAAAATTCTTACAAACCCTCCCTACTCCATTTGATGACGAACTGCTTTACGCCTCAGGACGGTGACGAAAAAGTACAATCTTTGATCATTTGCCGTCCTTCGTCTATAAAGGTGACCTAGCCATTTCAACCTTTCGTTTATTTTACCCCTAGAAAGTAAAATCAAACCAGGTTTCACAGAACTGTGTGATATATATTCAGTCAAAAGAATACCTAAAACTACCCTTAGACAACTCCTTAGGAAAAATTCAGCAAATCCTCCTCAGCCTTTCGAATCACTCACATTCATATAATATGGAGAAATGCAGGACTCAGCGGCTCTTAAGTAAATATTTTCATATCCTTCTTGATTGCAAGTCTGACACCCTCCTTAAAATATTTTAGGCTCCCCATGGGAATACAGGGAGCTTAATTACTTCTTAGAGTTAATAGCATATGAGATGAAATCCCTGACTGATGAAAAGCTTTGGACAATTTGTCCAATGTTGGAATCTGTTAATAACTATTCAAATAATCCTCTTGAAATTCAAACCCGTATTCAAGAATACCCACACAAATTTTATTCAGTGATTCATAGTGGATCAGTAAATAAATCAAAATAACTGCTTATTTAAATAAATCTTGCAAATTAGCAAATATACTTGTCCCTGCATTATACATCAAACACTTACCTATTTTCATATAACATGTATTAAATATTGAAATTACAATAAAAAAAAATTAAAATCTAGAAAAAGGAGTAGTTACATTTAAACATATATTTATGGTCTTGTTTTCATAGCGAGATATTTTCGTGAAATGGATACTTTAAACAGAAGGTTATTCAAATTCAAGTACGCTTAATTGCTTAGTTCGGGACCTCTTATTCTTTTGTTTGTTCTTAAATTTAGAGTATTTCTGTTTTATAACGCCTAAATAATTTATATTATATATGAATTATTGTATATAAATACATTTACAAGACGTTTGTAGTGTGAAGAGCAAGGAGTGTGTCTGCTAAAAGTGTCAAATACTAAAAAAAAAAAGTTTTGCAGACTGCATTTCCAAATTTTGGAGCCCTTTTCATTAATTTCAAGCGTTATACTTGGCCTGGGCTTATGCTAAGACTCACCCATTCTTCCTGTGGATTGTAAGCTATGATCAAAGGTCCCCATAGGCTCTTTTTTCTAGGGCAGGGATGGGGGTCAGAAACAAAAAGAAAAGATGTGTTTCTAAGTTCTCATTTCGATTTTTTCCAAAAGGAAGAGTTTTTTGAACCACTTTTGGGGATGAATCTCCCTGCTTCTTCTTCTCTGTCACAGGCTATGGGTGATGAATGTGATTCATTTAAAGTCTATTTCACCTTTCTTACAGCTTATCGCAAACTACAACATTCTACTTCCAGGAGAAACACTATTAATTTCCAACAGTCAAATACATCAAATTGTGTATTAACCGTTCATGAAACTAAAATAAATATATAAACAAAGTAATTGACTGCATAAATCTAATGACTTTTAAAAACAAAGACGATAGCACAAGCAACCAAAATTCCAATTGTCATCTAGAGACACAGTAAGACAATATATTAAATATATCGTAGGAATTAAAAAGGCTCAAAAGTAACAAACAAAACCCCTTTCAAATTCTAATTGCTTACTTTTTTGCTTGAATTCTGCACTTAAGTTTTGACAGTTTTGGCATGTCACTTTTCTCAATTTAAGACAATGTTAAATCAGAGAATTTAACGTCTTTTCACTAACTGAGGGAATATGAGAAAGGTTGACCTCTCTTAGGGTATAAGGGTATAGAACTTATCTATCCTGTAATAAATGGCAAAATCAGCATTTTACTTACATAATTTCTTAAGTCTAAGCTGAGTGATTTAATAAAACAAGGTAATGCCCACTCTAATGAGGGAGAGAAGAAAAATCTTATCAGAAATACCTAAAATAATTCTTACATCTCCCAGGAAGCATCGATAAAAGATGTACCCTCCTATAACTTCCCCACAATAGAAAACAAAAAGGGGAGTCAGATAATCCCCTTCCTCATCCTTATATTGACAGTTTAAGTTATAGTTATGAGAGCATAAACATATTATTGCGATTCGCGAAGAGTAGGTTCTTTTCAACAGAAGACATGTATAGGGGTATTGAACAGGTTTGGAAAGAAGGTTCCAATAATAATTTTTGATCTGACTCTAGTTTTAGGAGTTACGGGTATTTTGCATTTCTTAAGACGTGATCGTCTCTTACTAGATTTTCAGCTACCACTGGCAGACCAATTTCATCATAGTTAACATTGTAATATTGTACATCCTTTTAGGCACAATGTTATTATAACGTATGATTATGATGCCATTCATCAATTTCTTAAAATGAAAAAATAAGTTTTCGTAAAAAAAAAATGATTCTATTCTTAAAATTATTTTTGTTAATTACGAAAGATTATATAATATAATACAAGATGATGCACTAGTTTATACTAGATATACTTAACTTTTGACCAGACAATGATAAATTAAAGGATTATTATGTAAATTGTAAAAATATTTATGGTGTCTAAGTTATAATTTTAATATTTTTTGGGTTGCAGCCGTAGCTTGCAAACTAGTGAGAGACGATCATTTCCAACACTTAGAAATAGAATGGGCCATAATCTTAAGAAAAAGTCTAGATCGAATCAAGAGGTACATTATCTCAAGCGCCTTGTCCAAAAACCCTATTTGCGGAACTTCACTTTAACTACGGTGTTCTGCATGAACAGCATCTCTTTGTCTCTTCCCATAGCTAGCGAGATATTGGAGCATCATAGAAAGCTGTTTAATGACTCATTTGAGAAGATATTGATTTTTTTATTTAAAATCTTTTGTAATTAACATAAATTATTTTTATAATAGAATCATTTTTTTAAACTGTGTTTCTTCTAAAACTGTAGTAGCAAACGATAATAGCCTAATCTTGTATAGGATGATGTAAAGAGTATTTTTATCTGTAATGTTTTAACTGTGGGTTTTCGATTATTTTTAACTGTTAAAACATTAAGATGTAAAACTGCAAAAAAATTTTATTTTGTCTGAGTAATAATTACAAGCAGAAGAATACTGGAAAATTTCAAAGAAAGTTTTTTCTTTTGTTACCTTTTTACTACTCTACTTAAGGAAAGTTCTATGCATTGGTTTTTATTTTGTCATTTGTCATTAGTGTAAAAATGGTAAAAAAAAATGTTGAAAAAACCTGGAACAAAATTCTTGACCGGCAAGAACCTGAAATGTTATTGCGAAGTTGCATTTACAATAAAGACAGTACTAATCTCGCTGACATGAACATCGCAGCGCTTTGTATCTTAGGTCAGTTCATGCGAAAACCATGGTTAAAATTTTGTGCAAAGGTTTAAGTTCGAACGATTACAGTGTATTCTGTAACACAATTACCACGTTTGAATTTTTATTAAAATTCGCAGAGGTAAATTCAGTATTTACGGTAGAATTTATACCGCTTTGTGGCGAAAATTATAAACGGGTTTGGAAAGTTGATAACGAACTACATGTTGAAATGCGTCTCTTTCTTCCTTGCGCGGCATGGGATTGAACCTGTGTAACCCTACTTAAAGGACACAGCCTTATCCACTGCACCGTCGCAAGGTAAATATATTTCGTTGTTCTTCATGGTCTAAGTTATTCATCGAAACATAGCATATTATACTGAGCTGTATTTCTTGTATGATTGTGCATTTATCGTTAACAGTAAAACGATACAACCACTGCTGAGCCTCAATTAATATTATCTTTGGAGTAACCTAAAGTCTTTGTTTGGGAGGAGGGCTTCAACATATAGCATTAACATAACCATGGTACGATTTGTTTAAAACAGAATAATGAAGATATTTTGGATCTCTAAAATCAGGGAACAAAAGTGGTTCCATGGCCCATCCAGTCACAAATATTGTCCAACTTTTGTTTCTACGTACGATATATTTGCTTTTGAATGGATTGCTCTGTTGAACGTGGAAGACTGCCAAACTTCTTGAGGATCTGTAAAATGTTTAGTGTTTACTTTTAAGTTATTATTATTTCGCTTACTTTTAGCATACACTTTGAGCATAAATCTTAAGCTATATTCAAGTTTTAGAATAAAGAAAATGTAAAATCGCTCTCTAGTTTCAGGCAAGTACTACTACTACTAACAACTCACCGCCACGTCTTCTAAACTTGTCACAAATTCCAATTGGGATTTGGAATTTCTTGTCCAACTCAGACTCTGCTCGCTTAAAGGCGGAAGATCCAGGAAGTTGCTGGAAGATATAAGTAACCAGTATGCAAAATTACTGATTAGACTGCAAGAAAATAAATACTCAGTGATTTGATGATGATGGTGAATGGAAGTGAATGTCTGTGTCATTGTTTAGGTCTTCTGTCTATTTCTGTGCTTAAGTGTGTTTCTATGTCTATGTGTATGTGCATGTGTATGTCTATGTCTATATCAGTGTCCTTGCTCATGTCTTTGTCTATTTTTATGTCCTTATCTGTGTCTGTGTTTTTGTCTATATCTAAGTCTATATCTAAGTCAATATCGATGTTTATGTCTATGTTTGTGTCTATTACTATGTGTATGTCTCTGTTATGTCTATGTCTATATATATGTCCATATCTATGTCTGTCTATATATCTATCTATATAAAAATAAGTTGTCTGTCCGTTACGGCTAGCTTGAATAATCAAATATCTTTGAAAAGACAACAGTATTAAAAGATTGAATTTCTTAAAGAATAACAAGAGCTAAGAGCTCATATGGCACTTGTGACGAGGTCGGAAGAGCCGAGAGCTCATATGGTACGAGGTCGGAAGAGCCAAGAGCTCATTTGGACGAGGTCGGAAGAGCCAAGAGCCAAGAGCTCATTTGGCACTTGTGAGAAGGTCAGAACCTAAAGTTAAACTTTATAGCACAAGATCCTTCTAAATATCAAATTTCATTAAGATCTGGTCACCCTTTCGTAAGTTACAAATACCTCAATTTCAAAATTACCTCCCCCTCCCAATTCCACCAAAGAGAGCAGATCCGGTCCAGTTATGTCAGTCACGTATCTTAGACAGGTTTCTATTCTTCCCATCCAGTTTCATCCTGATCTCACCGCTTTAAGTATTTTCTAAGATTTCCGGTCCCCCCAACTGCCCCCCCCCCCCAATTACGTTTGATCCGGTTGAGATTTAAAATAAGATATCAGAGTTACGAGGTCCTTCTAAATATGAAGTTTCATGAAGATCCGATCACTCCTTCGTAAGTTAAAAATACGTTATTTTTCTTATTTTTCAGAATTTCCCCCCCCCCCCCCGCAATTGAGCGGATCCGTTCCAATTATGTAAATTACGTATGCAAGACTTTTGCTTATTTTTCCAACCAAGTTTCATCCCAATCCTTCCAATCTAAGGGTTTCCCATCATTTTAAGTCTCCCCACCCCAAACTTCCCCCAATGTCACCAGATCCGGTCAGGATTTAAAATAAGAGCTTTGAGCCACGATATCCTTCTAAAAATCAAATTTCATGGAGATCCAATCACCCATTCGTAAGTTAAAAATACCTAATTTTTCTAATTTTTCAGAATTAACCCCCCCCCCCCCAACTACCCAAAAGAGAGTGGATCCGTTCCGTTTATGTCAATCATCTATCTAGGACTTGTGTTTATTTTTCCCACCATGTTTCATCCCGATCCCTCCACTCTAAGTGTTTTCCAAGTTTTAGGTTCCCCCTCCCAACTCCCCGCCCCCATCACCAGATCCGGTCGGGATTTAAAATAAGAGCTCTAAGACACGATATCCTTCTAAACATCAAATTTCATTGAGATCCGATCACCCGTTCGTAAGTTGAAAATACCTCATTTTTCTAATTTTTAAGACTTAGTCCCCCCCCTCCCAACTACCCCAAAGAGAGCAAATAAGTTCCGATTATGTCAATCATGTATCTGGGACTTGCGCTTATTTTTCCCATCAAGTTTCATCCCGATCCCTCTACTCTAAGTGTTTTCCAAGATTTTAGTTTTCCCCCCTCCAACTCCCCCCAATGTCATCAGACCCAGTCGGGATTTAAAATAAGAGCTCTGAGACACAATATCATTCCAACATCAAATTTCATTAAAATCCAATCACCCGCTCATAAGTTAAAAATACTTCATTTTTTCTATTTTTCCGAATTAACCGGCCCCTTCTCCCCCCCCAGATGGTCAAATCGGGAAAACGACTATTTCTAATTTAATCTGGTCCGGTCCCTGATACGCTTGCCAAATTTCATCGTCCTAGCTTACCTGGAAGTGCCTAAAGTAGCAAAACCGGGACTTTAGGTTTTCCCCCTCCAACTCCCCTCAATGTCATCAGATCCGGTCGGGATTAAAAATAAGATCTCTAAGACACAATATCATTCCAAAAATCAAATTTCATTAAGATCCAAATACCCGCTGATAAGTTAAAAATACTTCATTTTTTCTATTTTTTGCGAATTAACCGGCCCCCCACTCCCCCCCAGATGGTCAAATCGGAAAACGACTATTTCTAATTTAATCTGGTCCGGTCCCTGATACGCTTGCCAAATTTCATCGTCCTAGCTTACCTGGAAGTGCCTAAAGTAGCAAAACCGGGACCGACAGACCGACAGACAGACCGACAGACAGACCGACAGAATTGGCGACTGCTATATGTCACTTGGTTAATACCAAGTGCCATAAAAAACTGGTAGCTTCAAAAATCTATCTATCTATCAATCTATATATATATATATATATATATATATATATATATATATATATATATATATATATATATATATATATATATATATATATATATATATATATATATAATATATATATATAAAAATAAGTTGTCTGTGTGTGGATCTGTGGATCAGGTGACGTCATGTTTCGGCTGACGTCATGAAATTAGTTGCCATCATTTTTGTTATGACGATGCTTAGTATATTGTAAAACACATTAATTTGGTTAATAATATACCATTAAAACACCAAAATGAACATGCTGGAGTAGTCACTCGGTGAGAGAGGGTGTCAGAACGGAGAATGAAGGTCCCAGGTTCAAATCCTGGTTAGGCTAAAAAAGGTAAAAAACTAAAAAACTAAAAATAAAACTGAAAAAACTAAAAAAAGGCAAAAACTACAAAAAAAAACTAAAAACTAATAAAAAATAAAAAAGCCGAAAAACTAAAAAAACTAAAGAAACTAAAAAAAGGAAAAAACTTAAAAACTAAAAACTAAAAAAAAACTAAAAAAAAGGAAAAATGAAAAATAGAAGAGAAAAAGAATACTAATAAATTAAAAATAAAAATAAAAAAAATAAAAAAGATAAAAAGCTAAAAAAAAGGTAAAAACCAAAAAAACTAAAAAGAAAAAAAGGTAAAACACTAAAAAAAAAATTTATCTAAAAAACTAATAAAAACTAAAAAACGTAAAAACTAAAAGACTAAAAAAGTAAAAAAAAACTAAAAAAAGGAAAAAACTGAAAAATAAGCGGGATATAAAACAGGGGGATATAAATGACGACCGGGACACCGGGACATAAGGAATAAAAATGAATCAGAAAATACAACTCATGTTTCCAAATGACGTCGTTTGGAGCCCAAATTGAAAATCCAGATCAATTTATGTCTACTTTCAAAGTAAAAGGGCAAATTTATCATAGAGCAGGGTCTCTTCTACCATTCTCAGGCGAGAATCATAAATTTTTACAATTGTACTTCATCAGTGATAGAAATTCTGAATTGAATGCACGTTGCGAAATTTCTCCCAACATTGAAAGGACAATCGTTTCCAATTACAACATCTTTTCCACGAAAATAATAATTTAGTGCATCTGTTCAAAACAGCCATCGATTTGATGCCTACTTATACGCATAAAATTGTTATTTCCGCTGACAAAACGCCTCCTGGCCAACATGTGCGTAGATACAATGCTCCAACTATCGACGAAGTGGCCATCGTTATGGTCGGTGATCAGGTTTTACCTCGAGATATTATTCTCAGGGTTTCCACCACACGTGCTACAACTAAAAATAGGCCTACCAATAATACTTTTAAGAAATATAAACCACCAAAGCTTTGCTATGGCACTCGACCTGCCGTAAAAAAAACAATGGAAAACCTAATAGAGGCCACAATCTTGACAGGGCCTTTTGAGGGTGAGGCTGTTTCTTATTCCTCGCATTCCCAAGATTCCAACGGATCTACCTTTTCAATTTAAAAGATTGCAATTCCCCCAATTCGATTAGCATTTGCAATCACCATTAACAAAGCTCAAGGTCAGTCATTAGAAAAATGTGGTAAAGATCTTAATACTGATTGTTTTCCCATTGACAATTGTACGTTGCATGTTCGAGGGTCGGTAAACCTGACAATCTATTTATATGCAGCGACAATTGGACAGCGAAGAATGTTGTATATTCGCAAGTTTTACGCAGTTAATTTGTATTTTATCTATCTATCTATATAAAAACGAGTTGTATGTATGCATGTTTGTTTGTTTGTAAAAGAGCGTTTGCATATGATGTCATTATTAGTACATACGGCTTTATATATGCAGAGACAATG
>NW_027067225.1:0-14771 GCF_032884065.1 Artemia franciscana | reverse complement strand
CACATGGTAAAGAATGTGAATAAAGGCTCTTTTCCTATTTCAAAAGTTTTAGTTTTCGAGGGTAATAGCTACGTATGTGGAAAAAATGAAGATATTAGACAATTTTATGATTGCACATGGTAAAGAATGTGATTAAAGGCTCTTTTCCTATGTCAAAACTTTTAGTTTTCGAGGGTAATAGCTACGTATGTTGAAAAAATGAAGATATTAGACAATTTTATGATTGCAAATGGTAAAGAATGTGATTAAAGGCTCTTTTCCTATTTCAAAAGTTTTAGTTTTCGAGGATAATAGCTACGTATGTTGAAAAAATGAAGATATTAGACTATTTTATGATTGCAAATGGTAAAGAATGTGATTAAAGGCTATTTTCCTATTTCAAAAGTTTTTGTTTTCGGGGGTAAGAGCTATGTCTGAGGAAAAAATTAAGATATTAGACTATTTTATGATTGCCCATGGTAAAGAATGTGATTAAAGGCTCTTTTCATTTTTCAAAAGTTTTAGTTTTCGAGGGTAATAGCTACGTATGTTGAAAAAATGAAGATATTCGACTATTTTATGATTGCAAATGGTAAAGAATGTGATTAAAGGCTCTTTTCATTTTTCAAAAGTTTTAGTTTTCGAGGGTAATAGCTACGTATGTTGAAAAAATGAAGATATTAGACAATTTTATGATTGCAAATGGTAAAGAATGTGATTAAAGGCTCTTTTCCTATTTCAAAAGTTTAAGTTTTCGGGGGTAAGAGCTATGTCTGTGGAAAAAATGAAGATATTAGACTATTTTATGATAGTAAATGGTAAAGAATGTGATTAAAGGCTCTTTTCCTATTTCAAAAGTTTTAGTTTTCGGGGGTAAGAGCTATGTCTGTGGAAAAAATGAAGATATTAGACTATTTTATGATTGCACATGGTATAGAATGTGATTAAAGGCTCTTTTCCTATTTCAAAAGTTTTAGTTTTCGAGGGTGATAGCTACGTATGTTGAAAAAATGAAGATATTAGACAATTTTATCATTGCAAATGGTAAAGAATGTGATTAAAGGCTCTTTTCCTATGTCAAAAGTTTTAGTTTTCGAGGGTAATAGCTACGTATGTTGAAAAAATGAAGATATTAGACAATTTTATGATTGCAAATGGTAAAGAATGTGATTAAAGGCTCTTTTCCTATTTCAAAAGTTTTAGTTTTTGAGGGTAATAGCTACGTATTTTGAAAAAATGAAGATATTAGACTATTTTATTATTGCAAATGGTAAAGAATGTGATTAAAGGCTCTTTTCCTATTTCAAAAGTTTTAGTTTTCGAGGGCAATAGCTACGTATGTTGAAAAATGAAGATATTGAACTATTTTATGATTGCAAATGGTAAAGAATGAGATTAAAGGCTCTTTTCCTATTTAAAAATTTTTAGTTTTCGAGGGTAATAGCAACGTATGTTGAAAAAATGAAGATATTAGACTATTTTATGATTGCAAATGGTAAAGAATGTGATTAAAGGCTCTTTTCCTATGTCAAAAGTTTTAGTTTTCGAGGGTAATAGCTATGTATGTTGAAAAAATGAAGATATTTGACTATTTTATGATTGCAAATGGTAAAGAATGTGATCAAAGGCTCTTTTCCTATTTCAAAAGTTTTAGTTTTCGAGTGTAATAGCTTTGTCTGTGGAAAAAATGAAGATATTAGACAATTTTATGATTGCACATGGTAAAGAATGTGATTAAAGGCTCTTTTCCTATTTCAAAAGTTTTAGTTTTCGAGGGTAATAGCTACGTACGTTGAAAAAATGAAGATATTAGACTATTTTATGATTGCAAATGGTAAAGAATGTTGAAAAAATGAAGATATTAGACTATTTTATGATTGCAAATGGTAAAGAATGTGATTAAAGGCTCTTTTCCTATGTCAAAAGTTTTAGTTTTCGAGGGTAATAGCTACGTATGTTGAAAAAATGAAGATATTAGACTATTTTATGATTGCAAATGGTAAAGAATGTGATTAAAGGCTCTTTTCCTATTTCAAAAGTTTTAGTTTTCGAGGGTAATAGCTACGTATGTTGAAAAAATGAAGATATTGGACTATTTTATGATTGCAAATGGTAAAGAATTTGATTAAAGGCTCTTTTCCTATTTCAAAAGTTTTAGTTTTCGAGGGTAATAGCTTCGAGGAAGAATGTGAATAAAGGCTCTTTTCCTATTTCAAAAGTTTTAGTTTTCGAGGGTAATAGCTACGTATGTTGAAAAAATGAAGATATTAGACTATTTTATGATTGCAAATGGTAAAGAATGTGATTAAAGGCTCTTTTCCTATGTCAAAAGTTTTAGTTTTCGAGGGTAATAGCTACGTATATTGAAAAAATGAAGATATTAGACAATTTTATGATTGCAAATGGTAAAGAATGTGATTAAAGGCTCTTTTCCTATTTCAAAAGTTTTAGTTTTCGAGGATAATAGCTACGTATGTTGAAAAAATGAAGATATTAGACTATTTTATGATTGCAAATGGTAAAGAAGGTGATTAAAGGCTATTTTCCTATTTCAAAAGTTTCTGTTTTCGAGGGTAATAGCTACGTATGTTGAAAAAACAAAGATATTAGACATTTTTATGATTGCAAATGGTAAAGAATGTGATTAAAGGCTCTTTTCCTATTTCAAAAGTTTTAGTTTTCGGTTGTAAGAGCTATGTCTGTGGAAAAAATGAAGATATTAGACTATTTTATGATTGCAAATGGTAAAGAATGTGATTAAAGGCTCTTTTCCTATTTCAAAAGTTTTAGTTTTCGGGGGTAAGAGCTATGTCTGTGGAAAAAATGAAGATATTAGACTATTTTATGATTGCACATGGTAAAGAATGTGATTAAAGGCTCTTTTCCTATTTCAAAAGTTTTAGTTTTCGAGGGTAATAGCTACGTATGTTGAAAAAATGAAGATATTAGACAATTTTATGATTGCAAATGGTAAAGAATGTGATTAAAGGCTCTTTTCCTATGTCAAAAGTTTTAGTTTTCGAGGGTAATAGCTATGTATGTTGAAAAAATGAAGATATTTGACTATTTTATGATTGCAAATGGTAAAGAATGTGATCAAAGGCTCTTTTCCTATTTCAAAAGTTTTAGTTTTCGAGTGTAATAGCTTTGTCTGTGGAAAAAATGAAGATATTAAAAAATTTTATGATTGCACATGGTAAAGAATGTGATTAAAGGCTCTTTTCCTATTTCAAAAGTTTTAGTTTTCGAGGGTAATAGCTACGTATGTTGAAAAAATGAAGATATTAGACTATTTTATGATTGCAAATGGTAAAGAATGTGATTAAAGGCTCTTTTCCTAACGTATGTTGAAAAAATGAAGATATTAGACTATTTTATGATTGCAAATGGTAAAGTATGTGATTAAAGGCTCTTTTCCTATGTCAAAAGTTTTAGTTTTCGAGGGTAATAGCTACGTATGTTGAAAAAATGAAGATATTAGACTATTTTATGATTGCAAATGGTAAAGAATGTGATTAAAGGCTCTTTTCCTATTTCAAAAGTTTTAGTTTTCGAGGGTAATAGCTAAGTATGTTGAAAAAATGAAGATATTGGACTATTTTATGATTGCAAATGGTAAAGAATTTGATTAAAGGCTCTTTTCATATTTCAAAAGTTTTAGTTTTCGAGGGTAATAGCTACGTATGTTGAAAAAATGAAGATATTAGACTATTTTATGATTGCAAATGGTAAAGAATGTGATTAAAGGCTCTTTTCCTATTTTAAAAGTTTTAGTTTTCGAGGGTAATAGCTACGTATGTTGAAAAAATGAAGATATTAGACTATTTTATGATTGCACATGGTAAAGAATGTGATTAAAGGCTCTTTTCCTATTTCAAAAGTTTTAGTTTTCGAGGGTAATAGCTCCGTATGTTGAAAAAATGAAGATATTAGACTATTTTATGATTGCACATGGTAAAGAATGTGATTAAAGGCTCTTTTCCTATTTCAAAAGTTTTAGTTTTCGAGGGTAATAGCTACGTATGTTGAAAAAATGAAGATATTAGACAATTTTATGATTGCAAATAGTAAAGAATGTGATTAAAGGCTCTTTTCCTATTTCAAAAGTTTTAGTTTTCGGGGGTAAGAGCTATGTCTGTGGAAAAAATGAAGATATTAGACTATTTTATGATTGCACATGGTAAAGAATGTGAATAAAGGCTCTTTCCCTATTTCAAAAGTTTTAGTTTTCGAGGGTAATAGCTACGTATGTTGAAAAAATGAAGATATTAGACAATTTTATGATTGCACATGGTAAAGAATGTGATTAATGGCTCTTTTCCTATGTCAAAAGTTTTAGTTTTCGAGGGTAATAGCTACGTATGTTGAAAAAATGCAGATATTAGACAATTTTATGATTGCAAATGGTAAAGAATGTGATTAAAGGCTCTTTTCCTATTTCAAAAGTTTTAGTTTTCGTGGGTAATAGCTACGTATGTTGAAAAAATGAAGATATTAGACTATTTTATGATTGCAAATGGTAAAGAATGTGATTAAAGGCTATTTTCCTATTTCAAAAGTTTTAGTTTTCGGGGTAAGAGCTATGTCTGTGGAAAAAATGAAGATATTAGACTATTTTATGATTGCCCATGGTAAAGAATGTGATTAAAGGCTCTTTTCATTTTTCAAAAGTTTTAGTTTTCGAGGGTAATAGCTACGTATGTTGAAAAAATGAAGATATTAGACAATTTTATGATTGCAAATGGTAAGGAATGTGATTAAAGGCTCTTTTCCTGTGTCAAAAGTTTTAGTTTTCGAGGGTAATAGCTACG
Source organism: Artemia franciscana (assembly GCF_032884065.1). Classification (NCBI taxonomy): domain Eukaryota; kingdom Metazoa; phylum Arthropoda; class Branchiopoda; order Anostraca; family Artemiidae; genus Artemia; species Artemia franciscana. Next base: position 9,981 of record NW_027067225.1, on the reverse strand, counting down.
CATGTTGAAAAAATGAATATATTAGACAATTTTATGATTGCAAATGGTAAAGAATGTGATTAAAGGCTCTTTTCCTATTTCAAAAGTTTTAGTTTTTGAAGGTAATAGCTACGTATGTTGAAAAAATGAAGATATTAGACTATTTTATGATTGCAAATGGTAAAGAATGTGATTAAAGGCTCTTTTCCTATTTCAAAAGTTTTAGTTTTCGAGGGTAATAGCTACGTATGCTGAAAAAATGAACATATTAGACAATTTTATGATTGCACATGGTAAAGAATGAGATTAAAGGCTCTTTTCCTATTTCAAAAGTTTTAGTTTTCGAGGGTAATAGCTACGTATGTTGAAAAAATTAAGATATTAGACTATTTTATGATTGCAAATGGTAAAGAACGTGATTAAAGGCTCTTTTCCTATTTCAAAAGTTTTAGTTTTCGAGGGTAATAGCTACGTATGTTGAAAAAATGAAGATATTAGACAATTTTATGATTGCAAATGGTAAAGAATGTGATTAAAGGCTCTTTTCCTATTTGAAAAATTTTAGTTTTCGAGTGTAATAGCTACGTATGTTGAAAAAATGAAGATATTAGACTATTTTATGATTGCAAATGGTAAAGAATGTGATTAAAGGCTCTTTTCCTATTTCAAAAGTTTTAGTTTTCGAGGGTAATAGCTACGTATGTTGAAAAAATGAAGATATTAGACTATTTTATGATTGCAAATGGTAAAGAATGTGATTAAAGGCACTTTTCCTATGTCAAAAGTTTTAGTTTTCGAGGGTAATAGCTACGTATGTTGAAAAAATGAAGATATAAGACTATTTTATGATTGCAAATGGTAAAGAATGTGATTAAAGGCTCTTTTCCTATTTCAAAAGTTTTAGTTTTCGAGGGTAATAGCTACGTATGTTGAAAAAATGAAGATATTAGACAATTTTATGATTGCACATGGTAAAGAATGTCATTAAAGGCTCTTTTCCTATTTCAAAAGTTTTAGTTTTCGAGGGTAATAGCTACTTATGTTGAAAAAATGAAGATATTAGACTATTTTATGATTGCAAATGGTAAAGAATGTGATTAAAGGCTCTTTTCCTATGTCAAAAGTTTTAGTTTTCGAGGGTAATAGCTACCTATGTTGAAAAAATGAAGATATTAGACTATTTTATGATTGCAAATGGTAAAGAATGTGATGAAAGGCTCTTTTCCTATTTCAAAAGTTTTAGTTTTCGAGGGTAATAGCTTTGTCTGTGGAAAAAATGAAGATATTAGACTATTTTATGATTGCACATGGTAAAGAATGTGATTAAATGCTCTTTCCTATTTCAAAAGTCTTGAGTTTCGATAGTAATAGCTACGTATGTTGAAAAAATGAAGATAATAGACTATTTTATGATTGCACAGGGTAAAGAATGTGGTTAAAGGCTCTTTTCCTATTTCAAAAGTTTTAGTTTTTGAGGGTAATAGCTACGTATGTTGAAAAAATGAAGATATTAGACTATTTTATGATTGTAAATGGTAAAGAATGTGATTAAAGGCTCTTTTTCTATTTCAAAAGTTTTAGTTTTCGAGGGTAATAGCTATGTATATTGAAAAAATGAAGATATTAGACTATTTTATGATTGCACATGGTAAAGAATGTGATTAAAGGCTCTTTTCCTATTTCAAAAGTTTTAGTTTTTGAGGGTAATAGCTACGTATGTTGAAAAAATGAAGATATTAGACTATTTTATGATTGTAAATGGTAAAGAATGTGATTAAAGGCTCTTTTCCTATTTCAAAAGTTTTAGTTTTCGAGGGTAATAGCTACGTATGTTGAAAAAATGAAGATATTAGGCTATTTTATGATTGCACGTGGTAAAGAATGTGATTAAAGGCTCTTTTCCTATTTCAAAAGTTTTAGTTTTCGAGGCTAATAGCTACGTATGTTGAAAAAATGAAGATATTAGGCTAGTTTATGATTGCACATGGCAAAGAATGTGATTAAAGGCTCTTTTCCTATTTCAAAAGTTTTAGTTTTTGAGGGTAATAGCTACGTATGTTGAAAAAATGAAGATATTAGACTATTTTATGATTGCACATGGTAAAGAATGTGATTAAAGGCACTTTTCCTATTTCAAAAGTCTTAGTTTTCGAGGGTAATAGCTACGTATGTTGAAAAAATGAAGATATTAGACTATTTTATGATTGCAAATGGTAAAGAATGTGATTAAAGGCTCTTTTGCTATGTCAAAAGTTTTAGTTTTCGAGGGTAATAGCTATGTATGTTGAAAAAATGAAGATATTTGACTATTTTATGATTGCAAATGGTAAAGAATGTGATCAAAGGCTCTTTTCCTATTTCAAAAGTTTTAGTTTTCGAGGGTAATAGCTTTGTCTTTGGAAAAAATGAAGATATTAGACAATTTTATGATTGCACATGGTAAAGAATGTGATTAAAGGCTCTTTTCCTATTTCAAAAGTTTTAGGTTTCGAGGGTAATAGCTACGTATGTTGAACAAATGAAGATATTAGACTATTTTATGATTGCAAATGGTAAAGAATGTGATTAAAGGCTCTTTTCCTATTTCAAAAGTTTTAGTTTTCGAAGGTAATAGCTACGTATGTTGAAAAAATGAAGATATTAGACAATTTTATGATTGCACATGGTAAAGAATGTCATTAAAGGCTCTTTTCCTATTTCAAAAGTTTTAGTTTTCGAGGGTAATAGCTACGTATGTTGAACAAATGAATATATTAGACTATTTTATGATTGCAAATGGTAAAGAATGTGATTAAAGGCTCTTTTCCTATTTCAAAAGTTTTAGTTTTCGAGGGTAATAGCTACGTATGTTGAAAAAATGAAGATATTAGACTATTTTATTATTGCAAATGGTAAAGAATGTGATTATTCTTTACCATGTGCAATCATAAAATAGTCTAATATCTTCATTTTTTCAACATACGTAGCTATTACGCTCGAAAACTAAAACTTTTGAAACAGGAAAAGAGCCTTTAATCACAAAAATTATTTTTGGTTGACTATTTTATGATTGCAAATGGTAAAGAATGTGATTAAAGGCTCTTTTCCTATTTCAAAAGTTTTAGTTTTCGAGGGTAATAGCTTTGTCTGTGGAAAAAATGAAGATATTAGACAATTTTATGATTGCACATGGTAAAGAATGGGATTAAAGGCTCTTTTCCTATTTCAAAAGTTTTAGTTTTCGAGGGTAATAGCTACGTATGTTGAAAAAATGAAGATATTAGACTATTTTATGATTGCAAATGGTAAAGAATGTGATTAAAGGCTCTTTTCCTATTTCAAAAGTTTTAGTTTTCGAGGGTAATAGCTACGTATGTTGAAAAAATGAAGATATTAGACTATTTTATGATTGCAAATGGTAAAGAATGTGATTAAAGGCTCTTTTCCTTTGTCAAAAGTTTTAGTTTTCGAGGGTAATAGCTACGTATGTTGAAAAAATGAAGATATTAGACTATTTTATGATTGCAAATGGTAAACAAGGTGATTAAAGGCTCTTTTCCTATTTCAAAAGTTTTAGTTTTCGAGGGTAATAGCTATGTATGTTGAAAAAATGAAGATATTTGACTATTTTATGATTGCAAATGGTAAAGAATGTGATCAAAGGCTCTTTTCCTATTTCAAAAGTTTTAGTTTTCGAGGGTAATAGCTTTGTCCGTGGAAAAAATGAAGATATTAGACAATTTTATGATTGCACATGGTAAAGAACGTGATTAAAGGCTCTTTTCCTATTTCAAAAGTTTTAGGTTTCGAGGGTAATAGCTACGTATGTTGAACAAATGAAGATATTAGACTATTTTATGATTGCAAATGGTAAAGAATGTGATTATTCTTTACCATGTGCAATCATAAAATAGTCTAATATCTTCATTTTTTCAACATACGTAGCTATTACCCTCGAAAACTAAAACTTTTGAAATAGGAAAAGAGCCTTTAATCACAAAAATTATTTTTGGTTGACTATTTTATGATTGCAAATGGTAAAGAATGTGATTAAAGGCTCTTTTCCTATTTCAAAAGTTTTAGTTTTCGAGGGTAATAGCTTTGTCTGTGGAAAAAATGAAGATATTAGACAATTTTATGATTGCACATGGTAAAGAATGTGATTAAAGGCTCTTTTCCTATTTCAAAAGTTTTAGTTTTCGAGGGTAATAGCTACGTATGTTGAAAAAATGAAGATATTAGACTATTTTATGATTGCAAATGGTAAAGAATGTGATTAAAGGCTCTTTTCCTAACGTATGTTGAAAAAATGAAGATATTAGACTATTTTATGATTGCAAATGGTAAAGAATGTGATTAAAGGCTCTTTTCCTATGTCAAAAGTTTTAGTTTTCGAGGGTAATAGCTACGTATGTTGAAAAAATGAAGATATTAGACTATTTTATGATTGCAAATGGTAAAGAATGTGATTAAAGGCTCTTTTCCTAATTCAAAAGTTTTAGTTTTCGAGGGTAATAGCTAAGTATGTTGAAAAAATGAAGGTATTTGACTATTTTATGATTGCAAATGGTAAAGAATTTGATTAAAGGCTCTTTTCATATTTCAAAAGTTTTAGTTTTCGAGGGTAATAGCTACGTATGTTGAAAAAATGAAGATATTAGACTATCTTATGATTGCAAATGGTAAAGAATGTGATTAAAGGCTTTTTTCCTATGTCAAAAGCTTTAGTTTTCGAGGGTAATAGCTACGTATGTTGAAAAAATGAAGATATTAGACTATTTTATGATTGCAAGTGGTAAAGAATGTGATTAAAGGCTCTTTTCCTATTTTAAAAGTTTTAGTTTTCGAGGGTAATAGCTACGTATGTTGAAAAAATGAAGATATTAGACTATTTTATGATTGCACATGGTAAAGAATGTGATTAAAGGCTCTTTTCCTATTTCAAAAGTAATAGTTTTCGAGGGTAATAGCTACGTATGTTGAAAAAATGAAGATATTAGACTATTTTATGATTGCACATGGTAAAGAATGTGATTAAAGGCTCTTTTCCTATTTCAAAAGTTTTAGTTTTCGAGGGTAATAGCTACGTATGTTGAAAAAATGAAGATATTAGACAATTTTATGATTGCAAATGGTAAAGAATGTGATTAAAGGCTCTTTTCCTATTTCAAAAGTTTTAGTTTTTAAGGGTAATAGCTACGTATGTTGAAAAAATGAAGATATTAGACTATTTTATGATTGCAAATGGTAAAGAATGTGATTAAAGGCTATTTTCCTATTTCAAAAGTTTTAGTTTTCGGGGGTAAGAGCTATGTCTGTGGAAAAAATGAAGATATTAGACTATTTTATGATTGCCCATGGTAAAGAATGTGATTAAAGGCTCTTTTCATTTTTCAAAAGTTTTAGTTTTCGAGAGTAATAGCTACGTATGTTGAAAAAATGAAGATATTAGACTATTTTATGATTGCAAATGGTAAAGAATGTGATTAAAGGCTCTTTTCCTATTTTAAAAGTTTTAGTTTTCGAGGGTAATAGCTACGTATGTTGAAAAAATGAAGATATTAGACTATTTTATGATTGCACATGGTAAAGAATGTGATTAAAGGCTCTTTTCCTATTTCAAAAGTATTAGTTTTCGAGGGTAATAGCTACGTATGTTGAAAAAATGAAGATATTAGACTATTTTATGATTGCACATGGTAAAGAATGTGATTAAAGGCTCTTTTCCTATTTCAAAAGTTTTAGTTTTCGAGGGTAATAGCTACGTATGTTGAAAAAATGAAGATATTAGACAATTTTATGATTGCAAATGTTAAAGAATGTGATTAAAGGCTCTTTTCCTATTTCAAAAGTTTTAGTTTTCGAGGGTAATAGCTACGTATGTTGAAAAAATGAAGATATTAGACTATTTTATGATTGCAAATGGTAAAGAATGTGATTAAAGGCTATTTTCCTATTTCAAAAGTTTTAGTTTTCGGGGGTAAGAGCTATGTCTGTGGAAAAAATGAAGATATTAGACTATTTTATGATTGCCCATGGTAAAGAATGTGATTAAAGGCTCTTTTCCTATTTCAAAAGTTTTAGTTTTCGGGGGTAAGAGCTATGTTTGTGGAAAAAATGAAGATATTAGACTATTTTATGATTGCCCATGGTAAAGAATGTGATTAAAGGCTCTTTTCATTTTTCAAAAGTTTTAGTTTTCGAGGGTAATAGCTATGTATGTTGAAAAAATGAAGATATTAGACTATTTTATGATTGCAAATGGTAAAGAATGTGATTAAAGGCTCTTTTCCTATTTCAAAAGTTTTAGTTTTCGGGGGTAAGAGCTATGTTTGTGGAAAAAATGAAGATATTAGACTATTTTATGATTGCCCATGGTAAAGAATGTGATTAAAGGCTCTTTTCATTTTTCAAAAGTTTTAGTTTTCGAGGGTAATAGCTACGTATGTTGAAAAAATGAACATATTAGACAATTTTATGATTGCACATGGTAAAGAATGTGATTAAAGGCTCTTTTCCTATTTCAAAAGTTTTAGTTTTCGAGGGTAATAGCTACGTATGTTGAAAAAATGAACATATTAGACAATTTTATGATTGCACATGGTAAAGAATCTGATTAAAGGCTCTTTTCATTTTTCAAAAGTTTTAGTTTTCGAGGGTAATAGCTACGTATGTTGAAAAAATGAACATATTAGACTATTTTATGATTGCAAATGGTAAAGAATGTGATTAAAGGCTCTTTTCCTATTTCAAAAGTTTTAGTTTTTGAGGGTAATAGCTACGTATGTTGAAAAAATGAACATATTAGACAATTTTATGATTGCACATGGTAAAGAATGTGATTAAAGGCTCTTTTCCTATTTCAAAAGTTTTAGTTTTCGAGGGTAATAGCTACGTATGTTGAAAAAATGAAGATATTAGACTATTTTAAGATTGCACATGGTAAAGAATGTGATTAAAGGCTCTTTTCCTATTTCAAAAGTTTTAGTTCTCGAGGGTAATAGCTACGTATGTTGAAAAAATGAAGATATTGGACAATTTTATGATTGCACATGGTAAAGAATGTCATTAAAGGCTCTTTTCCTATGTCAAAAGTTTTAGTTTTCGAGGGTAATAGCTACGTATGTTGAAAAAAATGAAGATATTAGACTATTTTATGATTGCAAATGGTAAAGAATGTGATTAAAGGCTCTTTTCCTATTTCAAAAGTTTTAGTTTTCGAGGGTAATAGCTACGTATGTTGGAAAAATGAACATATTAGACAATTTTATGATTGCACATGGTAAAGAATGTGATTAAAGGCTCTTTTCCTATTTCAAAAGTTTTAGTTTTCGAGGGTAATAGCTACATATGTTGAAAAAATGAAGATATTAGACTATTTTAAGATTGCACATGGTAAAGAATGTGATTAAAGGCTCTTTTCCTATTTCAAAAGTTTTAGTTTTCGAGGGTAATAGCTACGTATGTTGAAAAAATGAAGATATTAGACTATTTTATGATTGCAAATGGTAAAGAATGTGATTAAAGGCTCTTTTCCTATGTCAAAAGTTTTAGTTTTCGAGGGTAATAGCTATGTTTGTTGAAAAAATGAAGATATTAGACTATTTTATGATTGCAAATGGTAAAGAATGTGATTAAAGGCTCTTTTCCTATTTCAAAAGTTTTAGTTTTCGAGGGTAATAGCTACGTATGTTGAAAAAATGAAGATATTAGACAATTTTATGATTGCACATGGTAAAGAATGTGATTAAAGGCTCTTTTCCTATGTCAAAAGTTTTAGTTTTCGAGGTTAATAGCTACGTATGTTGAAAAAATGAAAATATTAGACTATTTTATGATTGCAAATGGTAAAGAATGTGATTAAAGGCTCTTTTCCTATGTCAAAAGTTTTAGTTTTCGAGGGTAATAGCTACGTATGTTGAAAAAATGAAGATATTAGACAATTTTATGATTGCAAATGGTAAAGAATGTGATTAAAGGCTCTTTTCCTATTTCAAAAGTTTTAGTTTTCGAGGGTAATAGCTGTGTATGTTGAAAAAATTAATATATTAGACTATTTTATGATTGCAAATGGTAAAGAATGTGATTAAAGGCTATTTTCCTATTTCAAAAGTTTTAGTTTTCGAGGGTAATAGCTACGTATGTTGAAAAAATAAAGATATTAGACAATTTTATGATTGCACATGGTAAAGAATGTGATTAAAGGCTCTTTTCCTATTTCAAAAGTTTTAGTTTTCGGGGGTAATAGCTACGTATGTTGAAAAAATGAAGATATTAGACAATTTTATGATTGCAAATGGTAAAGAATGTGATTAAAGGCTCTTTTCCTATGTCAAAAGTTTTAGTTTTCAAGGGTAATAGCTACGTATGTTGAAAAACTGAAGATATTAGACAATTTTATGATTGCAAATGATAAAGAATGTGATTAAAGGCTCTTTTCCTATTTCAAAAGTTTTAGTTTTTGAGGGTAATAGCTACGTATGTTGAAAAAATGAAGATATTAGACTATTTTATGATTGCAAATGGTAAAGAATGTGATTAAAGGCTCTTTTCCTATTTCAAAAGTTTTAGTTTTCGAGGGTAATAGCTACGTATGTTGAAAAATGAAGATATTAAACTATTTTATGATTGCAAATTGTAAAGAATGTGATTAAAGGCTCTTTTCCTATTTCAAAAGTTTTAGTTTTCGAGGGTAATAGCTACGTATGTTGAAAAAATTAAGATATTAGACTATTTTATGATTGCAAATGGTAAAGAATGTGATTAAAGGCTCTTTTCCTATTTCAAAAGTTTTAGTTTTCGAGGGTAATAGCTACGTATGTTGAAAAAATGAAGATATTAGACAATTTTATGATTGCAAATGGTAAAGAATGTGATTAAAGGCTCTTTTCCTATTTGAAAAGTTTTAGTTTTCGAGTGTAATAGCTACGTTTGTTGAAAAAATGAAGATATTAGACTATTTTATGATTGCAAATGGTAAAGAATGTGATTAAAGGCTCTTTTCCTATTTCAAAAGTTTTAGTTTTCGAGGGTAATAGCTACGTATGTTGAAAAAATAAGATATTAGACTATTTTATGATTGCAAATGGTAAAGAATGTGATTATAGGCTCTTTTTCTATGTCAAAAGTTTTAGTTTTCGAGGGTAATAGCTACGTATGTTGAAAAATGAAGATATTAAACTATTTTATGATTGCAAATTGTAAAGAATGTGATTAAAGGCTCTTTTCCTATGTCAAAAGTTTTAGTTTTCGAGGGTAATAGCTACGTTTGTTGAAAAAATGAAGATATTAGACAATTTTATGATTGCAAATGGTAAAGAAACTGATTAAAGGCTCTTTTCCTATTTCAAAAGTTTTAGTTTTCGAGGGTAATAGCTACGTATGTTGAAAAAATGAACATATTAGACAATTTTATGATTGCACATGGTAAAGAATGTGATTAAAGGCTCTTTTCCTATTTCAAAAGTTTTAGTTTTCGAGGGTAATAGCTACGTATGTTGAAAAAATGAAGATATTAGACAATTTTATGATTGCAAATGGTAAAGAATGTGATTAAAGGCTCTTTTCCTATGTCAAAAGTTTTAGTTTTCGAGGGTAATAGCTACGTATATTGAAAAAATGAAGATATTAGACAATTTTATGATTGCAAATGGTAAAGAATGTGATTAAAGGCTCTTTTCCTATTTCAAAAGTTTTAGTTTTTGAGGGTAATAGCTACGTATGTTGAAAACTGAAGATATTAGACTATTTTATGATTGCAAATGGTAAAGAATGTGATTAAAGGCTCTTTTCCTATTTCAAAAGTTTTAGTTTTCGAGGGTAATAGCTACGTATGTTGAAAAATGAAGATATTAAACTATTTTATGATTGCAAATGGTAAAGAATGTGATTAAAGGCTCTTTTCCTATTTCAAAAGTTTTAGTTTTCGAGGGTAATAGCTACGTATGTTAAAAAAATTAAGATATTAGACTATTTTATGATTGCAAATGGTAAACAATGTGATTAAAGGCTCTTTTTCTATTT
>NW_027067224.1:0-14802 GCF_032884065.1 Artemia franciscana | reverse complement strand
AAACTAAAAAAATGGTAAAAACTACAAAAAACTAAAAACTAATAAAAAAACTAAAAAATCTAAAAATCTAAATAAACAAAAAAAGAAAAAAAAAGAAAAAGGAAAAAAATAAAGGAGAAAAACAAAACTAAAAAACGAATGTATATACAGACCGGGACACCGGGATACAAATGACGACCGGACACAGGGAATATAAATGACGACCGGGACACAGGGACACAACTACAATGGGGACGCCGGGGGGCACAGGGGGATATAAATGACGACTGGGACACCGGGACACAAGGTGTCCTGGTCGTCATTTATACTCCCTGTGTCCCGTCGTTTTTTAGTTTTGTTTTTCTCCTTTATTTTTTCCTTTTTTTTTTCTTTTTAGTTTATTTAGATTTTTAGATTTTTTAGTTTTTTTTATTAGTTTTTAGTTTTTTTTCTTTTTAGTTTTTTTGTAGTTTTTACCTTCTTTTTAGTTTTGTTAATTTTTTTTTTTACTTGTGTCCTGGTCGTCATTTATACTCCCTGTGTCCCGGTGCTTTGTTGATTGCTAATCGAACATTCCTTTTGTCCTGGTCGCTTTCTCTTTGAGTGTCGTCATTTATTTTTTCTTTTTAGTTCTTTTAGTTTTTACCTTTTTTAGTTTTTTTTTAGTTTTAGTTTTTTTAGTTTTTTACCTTTTTTTAGTTTTTTTAGTTTTTAGCTTTTTTATTTTTTTATTAGTTTTTAGTTTTTTTTGTAGTTTTTGCCTTTTTTTTTAGTTTTTTGTCCTGGTCGCTTTCTCTTTGAGTGTCGTCATTTATTAGTTTTTTCCTTTTTTTTTTTAGTTTTTTATTGGTTTTTACCTTTATTTTAGCTTATTTTTCAGTTTTTTCTTTTTTTTAGTTTTTTTTTATTTTTTATTTTTTTTAGTTTTTTACCTTTTTTTAGTTTTTTTAGTTTTTTTAGTTTTTAGCTTTTTTACTTTTTTTATTAGTTTTTAGTTTTTTTTTGTAGTTTTTGCCTTTTTTTAGTTTTTTCAGTTTTTTTTAGTTTTTTATTGGTTTTTTACCTTTATAGTTTTTTTAGTTTTTTAGCTTTTTTATTTTTTTTATTAGTTTTTAGTTTTTTTTGTAGTTTTTGCCTTTTTTTAGTTTTTTCAGTTTTGACGTCACCTAATCCAGTTTTTTCAGGTGACGTCACCTGACACATCCATCCACACATCCATCCATCCATCCATCCACAGACAACTTATTTTTATATATATAGAAGATATATATATATATATATCTATATATATAAAAATAAGTTGTCTGTGGATCTGTGGATCGTGGATCAGGTGACGTCATGTTTCTGTGTCGGCTGACGTCATGAAATTAGTTGTCGTCATTTTTGTTATGACCATGCTTAGTATATTGTAAAACACATTAATTTGGTTAATAATATACCATTTAAAACAACAAAATGAACATGCTGGAGTAGTCACTCGGTGAGAGAGGGTGTCAGAACGGAGAATGAAGGTCCCAGGTTCAAATCCTGGTTAGGCTAAAAAAGGTAAAAAACTAAAAACTAAAAAAAAAACTGAAAAAACTAAAAAAAGGCAAAAACTACAAAAAAATAAAAACTAATAAAAAAATAAAACAGCCGAAAAACTAAAAAAACTAAAGAAACTAAAAAAAGGAAAAAACTTAAAAAACTAAAAACTAAAAAAAAAAACTAAAAAAAAGGAAAAAACTGAAAAAAGAAGAGAAAAAAAAACTAATAAAATTAAAAATAAACATAAAAAAATAAAAAAGATAAAAACTAAAAATAAAGTAAAAAGAAAAAACGAAAAAAGAATAAAAAAGCTAAAAAAAAGGTAAAAACCAATAAAAACTAAAAAGAAAAAAGGTGAAAAACTAAAAAAAAATTTAATCTAAAAAACTAAAAAAAACTAAAAAGGTAAAAACTAAAAAACTAAAAAAGAAAAAAAAACTAAAAAAAGGAAAAAAACTGAAAAATAAAGGAGAAAAAGAAAACTAAAAAATATAAATAAAAGTAAAAAAACTAAAAGATAAAAACTTCAAAAAAAACTAAAAAGAAAAGAAAGAAACTAAAAAACCTAAAAAAAGGTCAAAACCAATAAAAAAAAACTAAAAGGAAAAAAAGGGAAAAAATTAAAAATTTATTTCATCATATACCAATTCAAAAACGAATGTATACCGGGATGACGACCGGGACACAGGGAATATAAATGACACAACTACAACGGGGACGCCGGGGGCACAGGGGGATATAAATGAAGACCGGGACACCGGGACACAAGGAATATAAATGACGCCCGGGACGCTCAAAGAGAAATCACAGACTGGGACACTGGGACACAAATGACGACCGGGACACAGGGAATATAAATGACGACCGGGACACAGGGACATAACTACAAAGGGGACGCCGGGGTGCACAGGGGGATATATAAATGACGATGGCGACTCAGGGAATGGTCGATTAGCAATCACCATCAACAAAGCTCAAGAGCAATCATTAGAATCATGAGGTATAGATCTGAATACGGATTGTTTTCCCATGGACCATTATATGTTGCATGTTTAAGAGTCGGTAAACCTGACAATCTATTTATATGCACAGACAATGGGACAGCAAAGAATGTTGTATATTCGCAAGTTTTACGTAGTTAAAAACACACATATATATATATATATATATATATATATATATATATATATATATATATATATATATATATATATATATCTATATTCACAGGTGGGACATAGTGACACAACTACAATGGCGCGTAACTAATATGGCGCGTAACGACTTACGCGCGCGGGGGGGCTCGGGGGGGGCGCGAAGCGCCCCCACCAACTAGGTGTTGGGATGGCGCGAAGCGCCACCCCAACAGCTAGTATATATATATATATAAATAAGTTGTCTGTCTGTCTGTGGATCAGGTGACGTCATGTTTCTGTGTCGGCTGACGTCATGAAATTAGTTGTCGTCATTTTTGCTATGACGGTGACGTCATTAAAGATATTTAAGACATATATGTTCACGTAGAAATCTATTAATGTTTAAGGTTAAAATGACTGATGAACTTACAATGGCAAAAGCCGATGAAGATGCTCAAAGAGTCTATGCCAAAAAACTTGCTGCTGATAGAGAGAGTCAGAAAAGAAAGCGTGCCGAGGAATCAAAAGAACAGCAAGGAAACAGGCTTGAGGCTAAAGAACGCAAAACCGCGCAGTTAGATGAAGATCCACCTGGACAGCGAGAGTCAAAACATATCAAAACTGAAAATGATAGTGATGATGATTGGGTTTGGGATTTTGACTTGGATAAGGTCATCAATGCCTACCAGATTTTAGTTAAAAAAACAATGGTTCGGCGATATGTATTTCAAAGTGAAGCTGAAAAATAATAGACTCAATTTCAGGACGTATACAACTATCTGCTAATTTCTGTAATTTAGTGACGTCCAAAAATAAATTGATTGAAAAAGTATTTCCGAATATTCTAAAAAATTATAAAAATAATAAATGGCTAAGTCAAAGAGCGATTCTCGCACCCAAAAATATAGACGTCCACGAAATCAACAATATTGTTTTGACCAAGATTCGAGACCAGGCAGTCCTTTACAAGTCAGTCGACACAGTTTTGGAACCAAATGAAGCGGTTAATTATCCATCTGAATTTTTAAATTCCATAGATCTTTCAGGGTTTCCACCACACGTGCTACAACTAAAATAGGCGTACCAATAATACTTTTAAGAAATATCAACCCACCAAAGCTTTGCAATGGCACGCGACTTGCCGTAAAAAAAACAATGGAAAACCTAATAGAGGCCACTATCTTGACAGGGCCTTTTGAGGGTGAGGCTGTTCTTATTCCTCGCATTCCCATGATTTCAACGGATCTGCCTTTTCAATTTAAATGATTGCAATTCCCAATTCGATTAGCATTTGCAATCACCATTAACAAAGCTCAAGGTCAATCATTAGAAAAATGTGGTATAGATCTTAATACTGATTGTTTTTCCCATGGACAATTGTACGTTACATGTTCGAGGGTCGGTAAACCTGACAATCTATTTATATGCAGCGACAATTGGACAGCGAAGAATGTTGTATATTCGCAAGTTTTACGCAGTTAATTTGTATTGTATCTATCTATCTATCTATCTATATAAAAACGAGTTGTGTCTATGCATGTTTGTTTGTTTGTAAAAAGAGCGTTTGCATATGACGTCATTATTAGTACATACGGCTTCGTATATGCACAGACAATGGGAAAGCCAAGAATATTGTATATTCGCAATTTTTACGTAGTTTAACTCCTGCAGACGAAATGAATGCTTACCTGAAAAATTCAAATTTATGGGCACACGTAAAAATATTAAAGTTAACTACAAATATGCGTGTCCGATTGCAAAACAATGACTCTGGTCAAACATTTTCAGATCAATTGCTGGCAATTGGAAACGGAAAGCTCCCAGTAGTGGGAAAGCCAAAAATGTTATATATTCGCAATTTTTACGTAGTTTTAAACACATATATAAATCTATCTATATTCACAGGTGGGACACAGGGACACAACTACAATGGCGCGTAACTAATATGGCGCGTAACGACTTACGCGCGCGGGGGGGCTTGGGGGGGCGCGAAGCGCCCCACCAACTAGGTGTTGGGGTGGCGCGAAGCGCCACCCCAACAGCTAGTATATCTATATGAAAATAAGCTGTCTGTGTGTGTGTGTCGAGTGACGTCATGTTTGTGTGTCGACTGACGTCATGTTTGTCGACTGACGAAATTACAGACTGGGACATCGGGACACAAATGATGACCGGGACACCGAGACATAGGGAATATAAATGGCGACCGGGACACTCAAAAAGAAAGCGACCGGGACACAAGGAATGTTCGATTAGCAATCACCATCAACAAAGCACCGGGATACAAATGACGACCGGGACACAGGGAATATAAATGACGCCAGGTTACTCAAAGACAAATTACAGACCGGGAAACCGGAACACAAATGACGACCAGGAATAAAATGACGACCGGGACACCGGGACACAGGGAACATAAATGACGACCACGACACTCAAAGAGAGATTACAGATTGAGACACCGGGACACAAATAACGACCGGGACACAGGGAAAAAACAACAACGGGGACGCAGGAGGGCACAGGGGGATATATAAATGACGACGGGGACACAGGGAATGTTCGATTAGCAATCACCATCAACAAAGCTCAAGGGCAATCATTAGAATAATGAAGTATAGATCTGAATACAGATTGTTTTTCCCATGGACAATTATATGTTGCATATTCAAGAGTCGGTAAGCCTGACAATCTATTTAAATGCAAAAACAATGGGACAGCGAAGAATGTTGTATATTCGCAAGTTTTACGTAGTTAAATATATATATATATATATATATATATATATATATATATATATATATATATATATATATATATATATATATATATATATATATATATATATATATATATATATATATATATATATATATCTATATTCACAGGTGGGACACAGAGACATTTTTGCAATGGCGCGTAACTAATATGGCGCGTAACGACTTACGTGCGGGGGGGGGCTTGGGGGGGCGAAGTGCCCACCCAACAGCTAGTATATATATATATATATATATATATATATATATATATATATATATATATATATATATATATATATATATATATATATATATATATATATATATATATATATATATATATATATATATATATATATATATATAACTAAATATATATATATATATATATATATATATATATATATATATATATATATATATATATATATATATATATATATATATATACACTAGCTGTTGGGGTGGCGCTTCACGCCACCCCAACACCTAGTTGGTGGGGGCGCTTCGCGCCCCCCCCCAAGCCCCCCCGCGCGCGTAAGTCGTTACGCGCCATATTAGTTACGCGCCATTGTAGTTGTGTCCCTATGTCCCACCTGTGAATATAAATATATATATATATATATATATATATATATATATATATATATATATATATATATATATATATATATATATATATATATGTTTTTAACTACGTAAAACTTGCGAATATACAACATTCTTTGCTGTCCCATTGTCTGTGCATATAAATAGATTGTCAGGTTTACCGACTCTTGAACATGCAACATATAATGGTCCATGGGAAAACAATCCGTATTCAGATCTATACCTCATGATTCTAATGATTGCCCTTGAGCTTTGTTGATGGTGATTGCTAATCGACCATTCCCTGAGTCGCCATCGTCATTTATATATCCCCCTGTGCACCCCGGCGTCCCCTTTGTAGTTATGTCCCTGTGTCCCGGTCGTCGTCATTTACACTCCCTGTGTCCCGGTGCTTTGTTGATTGCTAATCGAACATTCCTTTTGTCCCGCTCGCTTTCTCTTTGAGTGTCGTCATTTATTTAGATTGTCAGGTTTACCGACTCTTGAACATGCAACATATAATTGTCCATGGGAAAAACAATCCATATTCAGATCTATACCTCATGATTCTAATGATTGCCCTTGAGCTTTGTTGATGGTGATTGCTAATTGAACATTCCCTGTGTCCCGGTCGTCATTTATATTCCCAGTATCCCGGTCGTCATTTGTGTCCCAGTGTTCCCCTTTTAGTTTTTTTTTATTGGTTTTGACCTTTTTTTAGGTTTTTTAGTTTTTTTCTTTTTTCTTTTTAGTTTTTTTTTGAAGTTTTTATCTTTTTAGTTTTTTTATTTTTATTTTTATTTTTTTAGTTTTCTTTTTCTCCTTTATTTTTCAGTTTTTTTCCTTTTTTTAGTTTTTTTTTCTTTTTTAGTTCTTTTAGTTTTTACCTTTTTTAGTTTTTTTTAGTTTTTTAGATGAAATTTTTTTTAGTTTTTTTTTTTTTCTTTTAGTTTTTTATTGGTTTTTACCTTTTTTTTTAGCTTTTTTAGTTTTTTTCGTTTTTTCTTTTTACTTTTTTTTAGTTTTTATCTTTTTTATTTTTTTTTATTTTTATTCTTAATTTTATTAGTTTTCTTTTTCTCTTCTATTTTTCAGTTTTTTCCTTTTTTTTAAGTTTTTTTTTTAGTTTTTAGTTTTTTTAGTTTTTTTTCCTTTTTTTCTTTTTAGTTTTTTATTGGTTTTTACCTTTTTTTAGCTTTTTTAGTTTTTTTTGTTTTTTCTTTTTACTTTTTTTTTAGTTTTTATCTTTTTTATTTTTTTTTATTTTATTCTTAATTTTATTAGTTTTCTTTTTCTCTTCTATTTTTCAGTTTTTTCCTTTTTTTTAAGTTTTTTTTTTAGTTTTTAGCTTTTTTATTTTTTTTATTAGTTTAGTTTTTTGTAGTTTTTGCCTTTTTTAGTTTTTTCAGTTTTTTTTTTAGTCAGCCGAAACATGACGTCACCTGATCCACGATCCACAGATCCACAGACAACTTATTTTTATATATATAGATATATTACGCGCCATATTAGTTACGCGCCATTGTAGCTGTGTCTCTGTGTCCCACCTGTGAATAGAGATAGATATAAATATATATTTCTAACTACGTAAAACATGCGAATATACAACATTCTTCGCTGTCCCATTGTCTGTGCACATAAATAGCATTTATATTTATATGTCTGTGCATATACAAAGCCTTATGTACTAATAATGACGTCATATGCAAACGCTCTTTTTACAAACAAACAAACATGCATACACACACCCCGCTTCGCGCCATCCCAACACCTAGTTGGTGGGGCGCTTAGCACCCCCCCAAGCCCCCCCGCGCGCGTAAGTCGTTACGCGCCATATTAGTTACGCGCCATTGTAGCTGTGTCCCACCTGTGAATAGAGATATATATAAATATGTATTTTTAACTACGTAAAACATGCGAATATACAACATTCTTCGCTGTCCCATTGTCTTTGCATATAAATAGCATTTATATTCCCTGTGTCCCGGTCGTCATTTGTGTCCTAGTGTCCCAGTTTGTATTTTCTCTTTGAGTGTCCCGGTCGTCATTTATATTCCCTGTGTCCCAGTGTCCAGGTTGTCATTTGTGTCCCGGTCTGTAATTTCTATTCAAACAATCCCTGTGTCTCAGTCGTCAATTATATATCCCGCCTGTACCCCCGGCGTCCCCGTTGTAGTTGTTTCCCTGTGTCCCGGTCGTCATTTATATTCCCGGTCGTGATTTGTGTCCGGATGTCCCAGTCTGTAATTTTTCTTTGAGGTTCCTGGTCGTCATTTATATTCCCTCTGTGTCGGTCGTCATTTGTGTCCCGGTCTGTAATTTATCTTTGAGTGTTTTTTCTTTGCAGTTTTTTTAGTTGTTTATATTTTTTCAGTTTTTTTTTCTTCTTCATTTTTCAGCGTCACTATGAAGTACATATCGCCGAACCTTTGTTTTTTAACTTAAATCTGGTAGGCATTGATGACCTTATCCAAGTCAAAATCCCAAACCCAATCATCATCGCTATCATTTTCAGTTTTGATATGTTTTGACTCTCGCTTTCCAGGGGGATTTTCATCTAACTGCGCGGTTTTGCGTTCTTTAGCCGCAAGCCTGTTTTCTTGCTGTTCTTGTGATTCCTCTGCACGCTTTCTTTTCTTACTTTCTCTATCAGCTGCAAACCTGTTTTCTTGCTGTTCTTGTGATTCCTCGGCACGCTTTCTTTTCTTACTTTCTCTATCAGCAGCAAGTTTTTTGGCATAGACTCTTTGAGCAGCTTCCTCGGCTGTTGCCATTGTAGGTTCTTCAGTCATTTTACAATTAAACATTTTTCTGTGAACGCATGTCTTAAATACCATTAATGACGTCACCGTCATAGCAAAAATGACGACAACTAACTTCATGACGTCAGTCGACACAGAAACATGACGTCACCTGACAGACAGACACACAGACAGACAACTTATTTATATATATATAGAATATATATATATATATTTACTAGCTGTTGGGTTGGCGCTTCGCGCCAACCCAACACCTAGTTGGTGGGGCGCTTCGCGCCCCCCCAAGCCCCCCCGCGCGCGAAAGTCGTTACGCGCCATATTAGTTACGCGCCATTGTAGTTGTGTCCTTGTGTCCCACCTGTGAATAGATATATATATATATATATATATATATATATATATATATATATATATATATATATATATATATATATATATATATATATATATATATATATATATATATATATATATATATATATATATATATATATATATATATATATATATATATATATATATATGTTTTTAACTACGTAAAACGTGCGAACATACAACATTCTTCGCTGTCCCATTGTCTGTGCATATAAATAGATTGTCAGGTTTACTGACTCTTGAACAAGCAACATATAATTGTCCATGGGAAAAACAATCCGTATTCAGATCTATACCTCATTATTCTAATGATGTGTCCCTGTGTCCCAGTCGTCATTTATATTCCCTGTATCCCGGTCGTCATTTGTGTCCCGGTGTCCCAGTTTGTAACATCTCTTTGAGTGTCCCGGTCGTCATTTATATTCCCTGTGTCCCGGTGTCCTGGTCGTCATTTGTGTCCCGGTGTCCCGGTCTGTAATTTCTATTCGAACAATCCCTGTGTCCCGGTCGTCATTTATATATCCCGCCTGTGCCCCCGGCGTCCCCGTTGTAGTTGTGCCCCTATGTTCCGGTCGTCATTTATATTCCCTGTGTCCTGGTCAGGATTTGTGTCCGGGTGTCCCAGTCTGTAATTTCTCTTTGAGGTTCCCGGTCGTCATTTATATTCCCTATGTCCCGGTCGTCATTTGTGTCCCGGTGTCCCGGTCTGTAATTTCTCTTCGAACATTCCCTGTTTCCCCGTCGTCATTTATATATCCCCCTGTGCCCCCCGGCGTCCCCGTTGTAGTTGTTGTTCCTGTGTCCTGGTCGTCATTTATATTTCCTGTGTCCCGGGCGTAATTCGTGTCCCGGTGTCCCAGTTTGTAATTTCTCTTTTATTGTCCCGGTCGTCATTTATATTCCCTGTGTCCCGGTGTCCCGGTCGTCATTTGATATATATATATATATATATATATATATATATATATATATATATATATATATATATATATATATAATTTCATCAGTCGACAAACATGACATCAGTCGACAAACAACTTTATGACGGAATAATGCTCAATCCTCATAATGACGTCAGTCGACAAACATGACGTCAGTCGACACACAAACATGACGTCAGTCGACACACAAACATGACGTCAGTCGACAGACAGACAAACAACTTATTTTTATATATATAGATATATACATATATATATATATATATATATATATATATATATATATATATATATATATATATATATATATATATATATATATATATATATATATATATATATATATATATATATATATATATATATATATATATATATATATATATATATATATATATATATATATAATTTCATCAGTCGACAAACATGACATCAGTCGACAAACAACTTTATGACGGAATAATGCTCAATCCTCATAATGACGTCAGTCGACAAACATGACGTCAGTCGACACACAAACATGACGTCAGTCGACACACAAACATGACGTCAGTCGACAGACAGACAAACAACTTATTTTTATATATATAGATATATACATATATATATATATATATATATATATATATATATATATATATATATATATATATATATGTTTTTAACTACGTAAAACTATCGAATATACAACATTCTTCGCTGTCCCATTGTCTGTACATATAAATATATTGTCAGGTTTACCAACTCTTGAACATGCAACATATAATTGTCCATGGGAAAAACAATCCGTATTCAGATCTATACCTCATTATTCTAATGATTGCCCTTGAGCTTTGTTGATGGTGATTGCTAATCAAACATTCCTTGTGTCCCCAAGCCCCCCCCCCCTCCACACGCGTAAGTCGTTACGTGCCATATTAGCTACGCACCTTTGTAGTTGTGTCCTTGAGTCCCACCTGTGAATATAGATAGATAAAATAACGCTTTACCAACTCAGCTTCTTCGGCTTGAATACATTCGTTTTTGAATTTGTATATGATGAAATAATTCAGACGTCATATGCGGACAGACAGACAGACACACAAAGACACAACTTATTTTTTCTTAAATACTTATAATGACGTAATATACTAAGCTTCGTCATAACAAACATGACGACAACTAATTTCATGACGACATAGAGCTCAATCCTTATAATGACGTCGGGCGACAGACAGACAAACAACTTATTTATATATATATAGATATATATATATATACAACTAAATATATATATATATATATATATATATATATATATATATATATATATATATATATATATATATATATATATATATATATATATATATATATATATATATATATATATATATATATATTTAGTTACACCATAGCCGGTCCCAAGTCCGGTTGCAAAAGGAAGAGGGTCGGGCGATAGGCTTGCTACCTGTCCCTGTGAAAAAGGAAACAGCAACTGAATCGTCGACTTTAGCCTCGAATATGACTACTACTTCGCTAACAACCTCGGCATGCCCCGGGACCCGATTTTTGACTACAAGGCAACAACTTAAGCTCGGATTTTGGAATGTGAGAACAATGAGCCAGATTTCAAAAACTGAACAGTTACTGAAAGAAGTGATACGGTACAATATAGACATAACAGCCATTAGTGAAACTAGATAGCTTGGTAGCGGGATGGAACCCCTACAAGATGGCCACGTGTTTGCATACAGCAGACATGAAAACTGACGCCAAGCAGGTGTGGGTGTACTGACATCACCCGCAGCTAGGCGAGCGATGCTAAAGTGGACACCTGTAAACGAAAGAATTATTTACACACGATTTTGGTCAGCTCATGGAAAACTCTCAATCGTTGCCTGCTATGCACCAACTAACGAAGCGGATGAAATAGAGAAAGACAACTTTTATGAAACACTACAAAGTGTTGTTGCAGAAATTCTTAGACACGATATCATATGTGTCGGTGGTGATCTCAATACGAAAGTAGGATCTTGTCACAATTACTGTCCTGAAGTCATGGGACAACATGGAATAAGTGATATGAACGAAAACGGAGCGCTACTTGTCGACGTCGCCCTGAACAACGACCTTGTCATAGGAGGTAAATTGTTTCAACACAAGACCATTGACAAATATACATGGACTTCACCAGATGGCCGCACGTGCAATCAAATTGATCCCCTCCTCTGTTCACGCAAATGGCGGAAGAGTCTACTCAACGTGAGAGGCTACAGAGGCACTAATATACAATCAGACCATAGCCTCATGGTTGCTAAGATCTTTCTAAAAATAAAAGTGACACAGAGAAACACACAAACCCTTCAACTTTGAGAGACTGAACAGCACGAATGTTCCAATTAGAACTTTCAAATAGATTTGAAGCCCTGCAATCGGAATTAGAACCAAGGGCTGATGTCGAACGCATATGGGAGAAACTCAAAACCACGTACAGAGAAGTTGCAGAGGAGAAATTATGCTATAAGAAGAAAAAGAAAGAAAGATGGATTTCCTGAATGAACCTGGAAACTAATTGATGCAAGAAAATCAGCCAAACTTTCCATTCTGTCGGCCTCAGACGCATCTGAATTATTTGTTCTGCAATTCTCATGTGGAGAAATAGACAAACAAGTAAAGAAGAGTGTCCGGACCGAAAAGAGGCAATTTATTGAACAGAAAGCAGCTTTGGTGGAAGAAGCAGCAAAGAAGAGAGATTCGAAAACAGTCAATAGATTAACCAATGAGATGATTGGAGTCAAACCTAACAGGACTAATCTAGTAAAGGATGAGAATGGAGCCCTTTTGACAGACCCTTTGATGATTGACGAGAGGTGAGCGACCCACTTCGAGAACCTACTAAATAGACCGAGGATAAATGACCAAGATATAATTCCTAACACTCCATTTATGATTCTTAATGTAAATGAAGAACCACCGTCTCCAGAAGAAATCATAGCCGCTGTAAGAAAGCTAAGGAACGGAAGAATGCCAGGAGTAGATGGCATTACATCTGAGATGCGGAAAACTTCAGTCCGCGACTGCATGACAGTTTGGGTTGAGCTACTAACTCAGATATGGAGTGACCAGAAAGTGCCTAGTGATTGGACCAAAGGAACCATTATTAGGCTCTTCAAAAAAGGTGATGCGCTTGTTTGTGGTAACTGGAGAGGTATTAACATAATGTCGATACCTAGTAAACTTTTGTCAATTATTATACTACAACGCCTACAGCAGAAACTGGACCAATATCTTCGTGATGAACAATACGGCTTCCGACCTGGAAGATCATGTGCAGACCTAATTTTCACGCTGAGAATGCTGGTTGACGACTCGAAGGAATCGAATAAATTCTTCTTTTCATTGACCTAGAAAAGGCCTTTGACTTGGTTGACCGAGAAATCTTATGGAAAATCCTCAAATACTATGGAATACCCCCCAAGATAGTAGAACTGATTATCGCCCTGTACAAAGAAACAGAATGCTGTGTTCGAAAAGAAAATGGAGTTACAAGATACTTCAAAATCATGACTGGTGTCAAGCAAGGACGGTATTATCACCACTTTTATTTACAATAGTTATGGACTACGTACTCAGACAGTCTACGGGCTATGGAGTAAACGTCAACAACAAACAACTCGCAGATCTTGACTTTGCAGATGATATAGTACTACTAGAAGACGCCAAAGATCGATTACAGCTGCTATTTGATGAAATCTCAGAAAAAGCCCGAGAGGTCGGATTGTCGATCAACGTCGATAAATCAAAAAGTATGTCCACACCTGGCTCTCCCCTAACTCTTCAATGCTCCGATAAATCTGTTGAACAGGTCCAAGAATTTAAATACTTAGGAAGCTGGATAGAAAATACTGGCGATGTAACGTTTGAAATCAAGAGAAGGATTGGACGAGCATCAGGCGCCTTCAACAGACTAACACCAATTTGGAGAAGCAACAAATACTCACCTCGTTTAAAATTGCGCCTGTTCAACAATGTGTTGTCTATATTGATGTACGCCAGTGAATGTTGGAAACTCAACAAACAACTTGAGAAACGTATCCTTGGATTCGAAATATTTGCCTTCGAAGGATCCTCAAAATCAGATGGCATCAGAAAATTACCAATAGGGAAATCCGGCTCAAAACAAACCAGCCCATAGTGACCGAAGTTTTGAAGAAACGAAGATGGACATATTTGGGTCATGTTCTACGCATGCCCGAAGACAGACTGCCCTCAAGAGTGTATCAATGGCAGCCTGAAGGAAGACGAAGACGAGGCCGACCAAAACATACACTGCGGAGGCATTATGATCGGGACCTAAAAAAGGCAAAAATTTCCCTCACTCCGCAATGGGAAGATATCACTGCAGCCGCACAGCTTCGTGATGAATGGAGAGACCTTGTTGACGCCCTATTAGCCACCGATGGCTCAAGAGGACCTAAGGTAAGGTAAAAGGTAATATATATATATATATATATATATATATATATATATATATATATATATATATATATATATATATATATATATATATATATATATATATATATATATATATATATATATATATATATATATATATATATATATATATATATATATATATATATATATATATATATATATATATATATATATATATATATATATATATATATATATATATATATATATATATATATATATATATATATATATATATAATATATATATATAT
>NW_027067223.1:0-14801 GCF_032884065.1 Artemia franciscana | reverse complement strand
ACACTCTAGGCGGTCGGGCCCGATTGAGCCTTGGACGTTTTTATTGCCAGCAAGTCCTGGCGACATAGCGCTCTTGCGTTAATTCTAAAACTTGGTCAACCTGCCTGAGACACTAAGTGGGCGCGCCTCTCCAAAAGCGAACAAGTATTTGTCCAATAAGAAAGTCATAGGTACTCCTTTTGTTTACCAGTACCGTTTACCCATACACTTGGAAAACTATAGGTCTCTCCGTTTGCATGTGAGTTCAGGGGACTTTCAGTCATGCATCAGTCCCAATACACTGTTAAACACAATTTTTCTGTTTCTTTCAAAATTGAATGAAAAGCTTAAACGTTCTTTCAATTCTTGAAAGGATAAAATTGACCCTTATATTTGGTAGTTGGGCTTCTAGAGCTCTGTATTCATACCGAAAGTTTTACATTCACAGGACACATCAATAGCTGGGAGAATGACTGCATGAACACAAGATTTAAGTAGATAAATCTCTGGGCAGACTGGCCACAAAGATCCTAGATCCTTCTTATGAACTACTATAATATTTTGTATTGATATGATTTATCTTAAAATTGTTTAACGGCGGATTCTTTTGATTTTCATTTTGATTCACACGCCTTCAACAACAAACATAGTGTTAAGTTATATATTAAATGTTTGTTGTCAAACAGTTCGTGGTAACGAACTGTAGTAAGGAGCGACCCGGCTCAATAGTAAGCGAAACTCTAAAAAACGGAATTTTGATGCTAAAATATACATCAAAAGAATCAGATTTTCATGCTGATTTTAGATATATTAAATAAAAAAAAAACTAATTTTTTTAGCTGAAAGTAAGGAGCGACATTAGAACTTAAAACGAACAGAAATTACTCCGTATATGAAATGGGTTGTCCCCTCTGCAATTCCTCGCTCTTTACGCTAAAGCTTTTAATTGTTTTAAAAAGCAGAATTGTGGCAAAGAGTCGAACTTTAGCGTAAAGAGCGAGGAATTGCAGAGGGGACAACCCATTTCATATACGGAGTAATTTCTGTTCGTTTTAAGTTCTAATGTCGCTCCTTACTTTCAGCTAAAAAAATTAGTTTTTTTTTTATTTAATTTCTGAACGTTTTTGAATTAATGCAAGTTTGGTTTTGGCTCTCCGCACATAAATTATTAAAATGAAATATGTATATTAATTCTTTTTTTTGGCTAAATGGCTTTCTCTTAGTTTTGATCAGACGATTTTGAGAAATAAGGGGTGGAGAAGGAGGCCTAGTTGCCCTCCAATTTTTCGGTTACTTAAAAAGGCAACTAGAACTTTTAATTTTTAACGAACGTTTTATAAGTAAAAAATATACGTAACTTAAGAATTAACTTACATAACAAACTTTCATAACCTTATATTTTTATTATGTATACGAGGAGGTTTGTACCCTCGTTAATACCTCGCTCTTTACACTAAATCGTAAGTTTTGTCCCAATTCTTTAAGAATGACCCCTGAATCAGAAAGGCCGTAAAATAAATAGTTGAAATTACTAAATACTTTAGCATAAAGAGCAAGGTATTTATCTCCTCCTAAATACCTCGCTCTTTATGCTAAAGTATTTTTAAAACCTCTCATATGCGTTATAATCTCTGTTCGTTTTAAGTTTCAATGCTACTTCTTCCTTTCATTTGAAAAACCATTTTCATGTTTATTTTTCATTGTTTTCTTATAGTAATGCAAGAGAATCCTGCGCCCTTTTCATTGAATTTTTTTTCCCCCGTGACAGATTCCTCCAAGGAAAGATCCTCCACCATAGCCCCCTCTCGTTAGCCCCACCCCCAAACAAAATAAAATCCCCCTGAAAACGTCTGTGCACTTCCCAATAACCATTATTAAATGTAAACACTGTTCAAAGTTTGTAACTTGCAGCCCCTCCCCCAGTGATTGTGGGGGAGTAAGTCATCCCCAAAGACATAGTTATTATGATTTTAGACTATGCTGAACAAAATGGCTATCTCGAAATTTTGATCCGTTGACTTTGAGAAAAAAATGAGCATGGGAGGGGGCCTAGATGCCCTCCAATTTTTTTGGTCACTTAAAAAGGGCACTAGAACTTTCCATTTCCGTTAGAATGAACCCTCTTGCGACATTCTAGGATTACTTGGTCGACACGATGACCCCTGGGAAAAAAAAAAAAAAAAAAAAAAACAAACAAATAAACACGCACCCGTGATTTGTCTTCTGGCAAAAAATACAAAATTCCACGTTTTTGTAGATAGGAGCTTGAAACTTCTACAGTAGGGTTTTCTGATACGCTGAAACTGATGGTGTCATTTTCGTTAAGATCCTACGACTTTTAGGGGGTGTTTCCCCCTACTTTCCGAAATAAGGCAAATTTTCTCAGGCTCGTAACTTTTGTTGGGTAAGACTAAACTTGATGAAACTTATATATTCAAAATCAGCATTAAAATGCGATTCTTTTGATGTAGCTATTGATATCAAAATTCAATTTTTTAGAGTTTTGGTTACTATTGAGCCGGGTCGCTCCTTACTACAGTTCGTTACCACGAACTGTTTGATAAGTTTCATCAAATTTAGTCTTTGTCATCAAAAGTTACGAGCCTGAAAAATTTGCCTTATTTTAGAAAATAGGGGAAAACACTCCCTAATTGTCACGTAGTCTTAACGAAAATCACACCATCACATTCGGTGTATCAGAGAACCTTATAGCAAAATTTTCAAGCTCCTATCTACAAAAATGTGGAATTTCGTATTTTTTGCCAGAAGACAAATCACGGGTGCGTGTTATTTGTTTTGTTTTTTTTTTCTTTTCCCCAGGGGTCATCGTATTGACCAAGTGGTCCTAGAATGCCGCAATAGGGCTCATTCTAACGGAAATGAAAAGTTCTAGTGCCCTTTTTAAGTGACCAAAAAAATTGGAGGGCACCTAGGCCCCCTCCCACGCTCATTTTTCTCCAAAGTCAACCGGTCAAAATTTTGAGATAGCCATTTTGTTCCGGATAGTCAAAAACCATAATAACTATGTCTTTGGGAATGACTTACTCCCCCACGGTCCCTGGGGGAGGGGCTGCAAGTTAAAAACTTCGACCAGTCAAACAGTTCGTAGTAACGAACTGTAGTAAGGAGCGACCCAGCTCAATAGTAAACGAAACTCTAAAAAACGGAATTTTAAAGCTAAAATATACATAAGAAAATTGGATTTTCATGCTGATTTTAAACATATAAGTTTCATCAACTTTAGTCTTTTTCAGCAAAAGTTACGAGCCTGAGAAAATTTGCTTTATTTTGGAAAATAGGGGGAAACACCCCCTAAAAGTCATAGAATCTTAACGATAATCACACCATCGCATTTGGCGCATCAGCGAACCGTATAACACAAATTTCAAGCTCCTATCTACAAAAATGTGGAATTTCGTATTTTTTGCCAGAAGACAAATCACGGGTGCGTGTTTATTTGTTTGTTTGTTTTTTGTTGTTTTTTTTCTTTTCCCCAGGGGTCATCGTATCGACCAAGTGGTCCTAGAATGTCGCAAGAGGGCTCATTCTAACGGAAATGAAAAGTTCTAGTGCCCGTTTTAAGTGACCAAAAAAATTGGAGGGCACCTAGGCCCCCTCCTACGTTCATTTTTCTCCAAAGTCAACGGATCAAAATTTTGAGATAGCCGTTTTGTTCCATATAGTCGAAAACCATAATAACTATGTCTTTGGGAATGACTTACTCCCCCACAGTCCCTTGGGGAGGGGCTGCAAGTTACAAACTTTGACCAGTGTTTACATATGATAATCGTTATTGGGAAGTGTACAGTCGTTTTAAGGGGATTTTTTTGGTTTTGGGGGTGGGGTTGAGGGGAAGGGTCTATGTGGGTAAATCTTTCCTTGGAAAAATATGTCATGGGGGAACAGAAATTCAATGAAAAGGGCGCAGGATTTTCTAAAATTACTAAAAAAAAACAATGAAAAAATAAACATGGAAAAGTTTTTTTTCAATTGAAAGTAAAGAGTAGCATTGAAACTAAAACAAACAGAGATTATTACGCATATGAGGGGTTCTAAAAATACTTTAGCATAAAGAGCGAGGTATTTAGGAGGATATAAATAACTCGCTCTTAATGCTATAGTATTTTTAGTAATTTCAACTATTTATTCCACGGCCTTTTATGATTCAGGGGTCTTTCTTAAAGAATTGGGACAAAACATACGATTTAGTGTAAAGAACGAGGTATTAACGAGGGTACAACCCCCTCATATACATAATAAAAATTAAAGAATATAAAAGTTTGTTACGTAAGTTAATTCTTAAGTTACGTATATTTTTTACTAATAAAAAATTCTTCATAAATTAAAATTTATAGTTGCCTTTTTATGTAACCGAAAAATTGCATGGCAACTAGGCCTCCTTCCCCATCACTTATTTTTCAAAATCGTCTGATCAAAACTAAGAGAAAGCCATTTAGAAAAAAAAAGAATTAATATGTAAATTTTATTTTAATAATCTGTGTGGGGAGAGCCAAAATCAAACATGCATTAATTCAAAAACGTTCAGAAATTACATAAAAAACTAGTTTTTTTAACTGAAAGTGAGGAGCGACATTAAAACTTAAAACGAACAGAAATTACTCCGCATATGAAATTGATTGTCCCCTCCGCAATCCCTCGCTCTTTACGCTATAGTTTGGCTCTTTGCCACAATTCTGCATTTTAAAACAATTAAAAGCTTTAGCGTAAAGAGTGAGGCATTGTGGAGGGGACAACCCATTTCATATACGGAGTAATTTCTGTTCGTTTTAAGTTTTAATGTCGCTCCTTACTTTCAGTTAAAAAACTAGTTTTTTTATGTAATATAAACATAGGTTGTTTATTTGAGCTAATCGTAAAATTTAAATTGGTTGCATGATACCTAATTGGATGTTTTTTGGAAAGAATAAAAGAACTGTATCTTTCTTATTTCCTATTAATTTTAAAGGTATCTAGCGATGTGGAGATCAATCATCAATTTTGGCGCACATAAAAATGAAAAAAGTAATATAGATAATTTAAAGGCCCCGTTTTCATCATTGCAGCAGTAGAAGCAACTTACTCAAGAGAAAGTCATGGTCCATATCTATATAAGGTTTTAAAAACAGGCTTAAAAAAATATATAGTGATAAAAACATTTAATTTTTAGTTAACTCAGATATTGCAACTTTTATTTCGATAATTATTAATTGTAAGATGTTACTAAGAAACCACATTTATTCAAATTTCGACATTTCTTAAACCACTCAAAAATATCTCCGAATTGAAATAGGAAGATCACCATTGAAATCACCATGGTTGAAAAGCATGTGCAGGAGAACTCCCTTCAGCTGAATCAACAAGTAAAATATTGGAGGGCAGCTAGCACAAAGTTTTTGGATAGCCCTTATGTTCAGCAGAGTTGAAACGTTCAATAAAATTGTCCTTGAGGACGACTTGACACCACAGCCCAAGGGGAATGGTAACATTCTATGAACTTTGCCCATTATATATATATATATATATATATATATATATATATATATATATATATATATATATATATATATATAGTATTGGTTATTTGGAAATAAACATATATTTTTCGTGAGGACATTTTCTGTTTGGGAAGGGTGGGGAGGATTGATCCATACGGGAAGAATTTTCAATTGGGATTTTCTATTGCCAGAATGTATATACAAGATTCATTTTAATTGTCTTACTTTCTCTTTGTTAACTCCATTTTATGGGTAGAGATGTTCTGATGGAATTTTCAGCGGTGATGGAATTATCTTAAGGGAATTTTATAAGGAGAGGGGTGTATTATACAGAGGAAGAGCTTCCCACAGAAGAGTTTCCCGTGAGGGTAGGGATTATTTCATAGAGGGTGAGCCAGGCTTACGGGTAGTATTTAAAAAAAGATCAGAAATAAAATTAAGGATAACATGTTTTTTCAACTGAAAGTAAGAAACAGCATTGAAACTTAAAACCTAAAAAGATTATCTGTATATGAAGAGGTTACACCTTCCTCAATACCTTGCTCTTTACGCTAAAGTTTGACTGTTTGCCCCAATTTTTTAAGTACAACTCCTGAAAGATAAGGACCGTTTAACTAGAACAGGAAGCTTTTGTAAAAGTGTTAAAACTTTAGTGTGAAAAGCAAGGTATTAACTGTAGTAAGGAGAGACCCGGCTCAATAGTAACCAAAACTCTAAAAAACAGAATTTTGATACCAATAGTTACATCAAAAGAATCCCATTTCAATTCTGAGTTTAAATATATAAGTTCTATCAAGTTTAGTCTTTCCAATCAAAAGTTAGGATCCTGAGAAAATTTGCCTTATTTTAGAAAATAGGGGAAAACATCCCCTAAAATTAATAAAACTTCAACGAAAATCATACCATCAGATTCAGAGTATTAGAGAACCCTATTGTAGAAGTTTAAAGCTCCTATCTGCAAAAATGTGGAATTTCGCATTTCTTGCCATAAGACAGATCACGGATGCGTGTTTACTTGTTTTTTTTCCCCTGGGGTGATCGTATCGACTCAGTGGTCCTAAAATGTTGTGAGAGGGCAAATTCTAACAAAAATTAAAAGTTCTAGTGCCCTTTTTAGTTGACCAAAAATTGGAGGGCACCTAGGCCTCCTCCCATGCTCATTTTTCCCTAAAGTCACCGGATCCAAATTCTGAGATAGCCATTTTATTCACTATAGTCGAAAAATCTAATAGCCATGTCTTTGGGGACGACTTACTCCCCCCAGCTCCAGTAAAAACTAAATATGAAAAATTTTGCAACTGAAAGTAAGGAGCAGCAGTTTTGCACAATAGACCTATTGTGCAAATTTTAAATCGTAGTTTAATGAATAAAGAAACAATTATTTTAAGCTAAGCTATTATAATGAAAGTAAAGTGCTTAGCAGAAACCTAAAACAAACCAATACTACTCTATGGTAGTTTATGCAAAATACATTGAAAAAGTATCTAAATAAGCTGAAGCGCATTACTTTCTAGTATTTTTAAGAATTAAAAAAAAACTGCAGCTTTACTACAAACTAGGCTATCCTGAGTTCTTAGAGAATAAAATTTCTTTAATCATAATTGGTTTCATAGGTGGTAAAAGTTTATTGGGGTCTTTTTAGATTAGTGTCTTAGACTCTGAAGACTAATCTTAATACTACTTAAGGATTTTTTTTACTGGATTAATTCACTGTCAAACGGTACCAACAACCATACCTTGTATGCAAGGTATATTGTAATGTGATCTATTTTATTATCAATTGCAGTCCTGACTGTCGATACCTTTGGGTCCTGAAGTTAGCAAGGTGCTAACCTCAATGTAAATCCAATCTGGAACCAATCAGGAACCAATCTGGTTCCTAAAGGCTTACTTTTAGCGAGAATTTTGAACAGTGATGCATAACTTGTAGATCCCTTAAGTCTGATTTAAATTACCATAATGAAAAATCACCATGGATTTTCAAATAATTTTTTAGGGAGGGGGGGGGTATATTCCTCAAATGCAGATTCTATTTTTGGTCTATGGTGCATGCCTGTGCTCTTTTCCGCCAGACATTTCTTGTATAATTCTTTATAAGTGCCCAAGATATCCAATCTTTCCTTTCTCAAGATCAAGATTAGTATTTTCTGAAAGCTTCTTTGAGTCATTATTTTTTCCTGAGCTCTGCAAAAACCTGGTAAATTGTATGAAAATGATAAGAAGGTAGTGAATAACTAATCAGATAATCGAAATGGAGAATATAAAAAACTCATGTCATACCTTTCTTAAACATGATCAATCATTTTTACTTTAGTTCAAATTTTCAAACAATAAAGGGTATAATTGTTGCAGGCATAGAAGAGAAGTAAGAGCTTTAATGACAGCACAACGGGGAATCCAAGACTTGAGTCTAAGTAAAACCGGCTCGACACCGCCAAGCACAAACACATTTAGAGAGGGAACAAATCCAGCTTTAAGTGTTGACGAAGAAAAAGTACTACCAGATAATACAAAGTAGGTTGCTCTCCAGCTTTTTACTTAATTATTACTACGATGAATGATCGTTTTGATAGCTATAACTATATTTAACTTAGGACTGAAATAACATCTCCTTTGAAAAGTAATCCCCTTTTCCGTAGATATAGAAACAAAAAAATGGTATGGCTTTCAGAAGGAAAAGAATAAAAAAAAATGACGCATTATTAAAAAATCAGACATAACAGATTTTCAGAAGCATCAAGGAAGAAGTCTGGTTAGGACAGGAAATAAATTTTAATCTCACTGAAGATTTTACATAGCATAACTTAGTTACAACATAGTTACTCTGCATGAATGTAGTAACATAACATAGTTACTATGCATGAATGTATTGTAGGTTTGTTCATTTCAAACAGTTCGTGGTGACGAACTGTAGTAAGGAGCAACCCGGCTCAATAGAAACCAAAACTCTAAATAATGGAATTTTGATACCAATAGCTACATCAAAAGAATCGCATTTTAATGCTGATTTTAAATATATAAGTTTATCAAGTTTAGTCTTACGCATCAAAAGTTACGAGCCTGAGAATATTTGCGTTATTTTAGAAAATAGGGGGAACACCCCCTAAAAGTCATAGAATCTTAACGAAAATTACACCATCAGATTCAGCATATCAGAGAACCCTACTGTAGAAGTTTCAAGCTCCTATCTACAAAAACGTGGAATTTTGTATTTTTTGCCAGAAGGCAGATCACGGATGCGTGTTTATTTGTTTGTTTGTTTTATTGTTTGTTTTTTTTTTTTTTTTTTTTCCCCAGGGGTGATCGTATCGACCCAGTTGTTCTAGAATGTTGTGAGAGGGTTCATTCTAACGGAAATGAAAAGTTCTAGTGCCCTTTTTAAGTGACCAAAAAAGTTGGAGGGCACCTAGGCCCCCTCCCGCGCTAATTGTTTTCCCAAAGTCAAAGGATCAAAATTCTGAGATAGCCATTTTATTCAGCGTAGTCGAAAAACACTATAACAATGTCTTTGGAGACGACTTACTCCTCCACAGTCCCCGTGGGAGGGACTGTGCTCCCTCCAAGTTACAAACCAAGGTAGCACAGGGACTGTGCTACAAGTTACAAACTTTGACCAGTGCTTACATATAGTAATGGATTTTGGGAAGTGTACAGGCGTTTTCAGGAGGATTTTTTGGTTGGGGGGAGGGGTTGAGAAGAGGGAGATATACTGGGGGAACTTTCCATCGAGGCATTTGTCATAGGGGAAGAAAATTTCCATGAAGGGAGCGCAGGATTTACTAGCATTGTTTCCTCATCAACGCCCCACTCTTTACGCTAAAGTTTTTTACTGTTTTAAAAAGAAGAGCTGAGAGAAAGAATCAAACCTTAGCGTAAAGAGCGGGGCGTTGATGAAGAAGCAGCCCCTTTCATATACAAAGTAATTTCTGTTCGTTTTAAGTTTTAATGTCGCTCCTTACTTTCAGTTAAAAAGACCTGTTTTTTTTATTTAATTCAAGTAGGATCAACTCGTTTGTACCGTCGCTGAGCCACGGAACAGCTGCGCCCAATTATTTAAATTAATGTCTGTTTAATTTCCCTGGATCCTAAATCCTTTGGTTTTACGCATTACTCATGCACCTTATTTTATAATATGCATTCTTATTTGGCCTAATTGGTGCCATAGTGTCTTCAAGCGATGTAATTACAGAATGAAATCGATTTTAATTAAATTAAGAACTATACCTAAAATTGATAGTTGATGTATTCATGACATGTTATATAATTGTTCAAGGACTTCCATGGTACCATGCATTTCGACTTGAATATGAAGGATGCATTGTCCTGATTATCACAAAGTGTTATTGAACTTTGTTTCATAACCGTTCCATGTTTTTGTTTTTAGTCTTTGTAGATCTAGTCTTTTTCTTGGTAATAAGAAACAAAATTTTTGATTATCGGTGCCTGGAGAAGAAGCTTCTTTCCGAAAAATTGTTAATGCTGCTCAATAAGGCTAAAGTTTATTGTCTAGAAATCAAGCTTCAATTTGACCACGCATTTGGTTTGAGACCAAACCTCCCCCTTCTTCGAAAGAACCATTAGCCTATAAATTTACATATATGCAATAATCAGAGACAACTCAACTAATACTTTTATTCATTACTTTCTATTCTTAAGTGGTTTTTTCAATAATTTCTTTAACAGCCAAGACTCCTTACGAATTCAAATAGTTTTAACTTAAAGCTTTTGTATTGTTGACTGTCAAAAACGGTTATAGCACGTTTTGTTTTGGGTTGAATGTCGTGAGTCGATTTCGCTAAGGATAAAGAAATAATAATGTTCAATATTAAACTATATGACAAATTTCCAAATTTATATAAAATTGCAATTTAAAGTCAATTTTTAGAAACTGTCCAAAACAGGAGTATGCAAATTGACCAAACCCCAGCTAAACAAATTTCTAAATTATAGCGGAAAAAGTAACTTCTCTTAATAAATGATTTGAAACCCATAGAAGAAGGAATGAAAGTGCCTGTTAATCACAACTCGAGATTTTTATACAATATTTCGCAGTAACTGAACCGTGTTTGTTGTTGCTAAACCACTGTGTATTGACACATGCACGTACTCTGGAATGTTTAGGGTTTAGGACTCTTTAAAAGGAAATCACGACGTTTCCCATTTGAAAAATCCGAGCAGATCACTTTCTGCTTTTCCCATCACCAACAACCTGGGTTTTTAATGTGTGCCGTTTTTAACCTGTCAAAAAGATCTACAATATAACCAAAAAGCAAGTCTCCGAAGGGACTGAATAAGAAAGTGGAACAAAAAGCAAAAACTGAAAGGAAACACGCTGTAAATGCATCTGTTTTGAGAAAAAGAGCTAATTTAACAAAACTACAATATGGGAAAATAGCATAAGGACTAAATACACTAAAACTGTTCTAATTTGCAAAATATCCATAGCTTATTTTTGCTGCCGCGTTGCAGAAGAAAAAAGATACACAGTGCCAACCCCTTTAAAGTTTTTTTTTTCATAATGTAATTTTTTTTTCAACTGGAATTACATGAATTAATTTTTTCTCAAAAAAAAAAAAAATTTACAAGTACTTTTTTTCATTTTTGAAAGTGGACATTTGCTCTATGACAATATCTAAATACAAAATATGACAATTTCCAATTTCTGACAACATCCATATTTCCAGATGAAGCTGCCTCCGTAAAAGGAGGGCAATCGATTTTTCCAGTAAAAATTCTGGAAGATTCTGAAGATTCTGATTATTCTGGAAAAATGAAGATTCTGGAACAAAAGGATGTTCCTCAAAGTGTTCTTCAGAATCTTTTCAGACTGAGAGCTGTGCAGTACTTATCCATAAATCCTCCTCCACTTGTTTTACCTCGACTTCAAAATAACTTTCCAACAAACCAAGCAAACGAATTTTCTTTTCTGTATCAGATAAATCCCTCATTTCACATTCTTGAAATTTTTCATAAAGTTTTTCAAATGCTTTTTCTCGTTGATCTTTCAGCCCTGTATAAAGGTGATACATTTTGTTTTTAGTCCAAAAATCAGACAGGTCAATCTTACCTGCTGAAATTAACTCATTTGCCATCGCAAGCCCCAGGCCAACCGGCAAATCACAAAATTTATCGCTCCCATTTAAAGGACCGTTATTATTCCTTCGACACGTATCTATCGCATGCCTTCTCGAAATTTCTATGAGCAATAAAAGTTCGACTCCGGGCATATCCAGCTTAATTTTATCAGCATTATCATAACTTAGTTGTTTGTTATCTATTCGTTTAAAATATACATTCCCTGGCTGTTCGGTTTTAGTGTTTCCATCATAGTTGAGATAGATCGTACATGCCTCTCCTTTATAGTGAATGTTTTCAGGGCTTGGATCTCCCTTACTTGGATCGTAGTTATCAAAGGAAGTTTTATAAGGGTTTGCTTGATTGCTTGTATAGCGTGCGTCATGCTTTTTTTGCTGAACATAATCAAGGTGCTTAACAATTTCCCATTTCTTCATATGGGAGAAAACAATCCTTTCCGAAGGTCCCATCTTAAGTTGAGGATCAAAAATTTTTCGAACAGCCTTTTCAGCTTCCATTTTTGCGTTTAGGCTTAATTCTAGCCCTTCCCAAAATCTTTTCTCTAATTCGCCAAGAAAGTCTCTATCTAATTTGACATTTTTTGTAGTACAGTATCCACATGCACAATGTGAACGTATCCAATTTCTGACAATATACACATTTCCAAATGAAGCTACCTCCATCAAGGGAATGCAACCAAGCTTGACTCCTGGATACCTAGAAGATGAATCTGAATTAAACGATCAATCTGGATTATTAAGATGAATTACATATATATATATATATATATATATATATATATATATATATATATATATATATATATATATATATATATATATGTATATATATATATATATATATATATATATATATATATATATATATATATATATATATATATATATATTATAATGTGTTAGATGTAATTACTTTGTCATAAAAAAAAGGAGAGAAAAAGAAGGAAAGAACTGTCCTTCTAATCCAGCAATTGAGATAAATAACACTTGAACGATATCTTGACCTTACTTATCTATCCCATTACCTAGGACAAAACAGTATAACCAAACCGTCAAACAACTCAAAATACCCAAAACCATGCAAAGTCGTTATTAATAAATGCAAGCCATGGTAAACTTACAAGCAAAAGCACCTTGAATCTAACAAAACATTTCCAAGTGGTTACCTCCCATTATGGCTCCTCAGAGGAATACCACCTGCCTAAATGGGTTTCAACACTTAAATTTCCTTACCTTTCAAGGTGAAGCGTCTACCATAAGGCTTTTTATGGTATCCCTATGTTAGGTAAAACTTGTGAAAATACATACCTACATATATATATATATATATATATATATATATATATATATATATATATATATATATATATATATATATATATATATATATATATATATATATATATCATGAAAAGAGAAATCACCAATGCAACAGCACAAACACAAAAAAAAAAAAAAAAAGAGAGACAGAAGGAGAAAAGGAAGACTGTTTTCCTAAATTAGTGATTAATATAGACCAGCACTTGAATGAGGCCTTAACCCTACTCATCCATACAATCACATAGGTCAAACAGCATAGCCACACACAATCAACCATAAAGAATAATCCATGGACAGGCAGTCATGTCGTCAATAAGTATAAGTCGTCATTTACCAAACAATAGAAAAAATAATATAGACAAATAATTCAGAGGCAACACCCAACATAAGGGCTCATCAGATATATGAATATATATATATATATATGCTTTGCCACCGGGCCCTGGCACTTGGCGCGGATCAGCCTTCTATAAATGGATTCTCACTGTCGCTTGTCTTCTAAACGCTGACAATTTTAGCCTTTTTTTGTTGTCATGACGTCCTAATAGACCTAAAATTAGAAGTAGTGCCTTTGCCAAATTGTGTTTTTTTTATTGGACCTTTAACTTTTGCCTCGGCATGTCTTTTGTCTTTATCAATTTAAAAAAAAAACTTCCCGAATAAGAAGTTTTCTAAAGAAAAGTAAAGGCCATATTAAACTTGAGATCAGAAGAAATAGAAACCTATAACTCAGACTCAAAAGAACCAGAAACTATTATTAAAGAATAAATGAAACTCAAAACAAACAGAAATTAAATGAACAATCATAGCAAAAAAACATACAACAAGTTCCAAATCAACAAGCTTAACATGAACAAAAATATTTTGCTATTTAGGCATAAATGCAACCCAAAATTAACAGAAATTAAATAAACAATCATAGTAAACAAACAAACAATAGTTACTAATATAATTGAGTAAATAAATCTTAAGACGAGTGAAATTTAGATTTAATATGCGAATCCAGCTTTAAACGAAAAAAGTCTATACAAAAAGAGTTTGGGTTTTGCCTCCTCCTTTCACTGTAAAAGTCTAAAACCTACTGCGTCATTGGTGCTTTACTGAAAACTATATTTATTTTGAACAGTCTTGAAAAGTACAAATACAATCAAACCGAAGGTTTGATATATAATGCTGTTAATTGTTGAAAAATCATCAGTTCGAGATATTATTTCAGTGCAATTTTATTTTTATTTTCAATGCTGCAATAACTGGTAAAGAAAATATTTGTAATATGATTCATTTTCAATGAAGCACCAATGACATATTAGGCTTTAGACTTTACAGTTAGGGAAAGTGGTACCATCCAAACTCTTGTTTGTAGTGAAGCTGTATTTCTCTTGAACGGTCTTGGAAAGAACTAATAAAATTAAACTAAATATTTGACATATAATGATATTAATTGCTGAAAGCTCATCAGTCCAAAATCTAATTTTACTGTAATTCTTATGTTTATTTTCAACGTTGTAATAAGTACAAAAGCAATCTTTGTTGTATAATTCTTTTTCAATAAAGCTCCAATGACGAAGTAGGTCTTAGACTTTTACAGTGAAAGATGGAAGTAAAGCCCAAACTCTTTTTTGTAGAGTTTTTTGTTCGTTTCAAGCTGGATTTGCATATTCAATTCAAGTTTCACTCATTTTAAGATTTATTTACTCATTTAAATTAGTAACTATTGTTTTTTGTTTGCTATGATTGTTTATTTAATTTCTGTTCGTTTGGGTTTCATTTATTCCTCGATAGCAAAATATTTTTGTTCATTTTAAGCTTGATTTGCATATTCAACATAATCTTTACTCGTTTTGAGATTTATCGATTCATTTACATTAGTACCTGTTCCATATTTTTTTGCCACGATTGTTTATTTAATTTC
>NW_027067222.1:0-14812 GCF_032884065.1 Artemia franciscana | reverse complement strand
ATATTCACAGGTGGGACATAGGGACACAACTACAATGGCGCGTAACTATTATGGCGCGTAACGACTTACGCGCGCGGGGGGGCTTGGGGGGGGGGGCGCGAAGCGCCCCCATCAACTAGGTGTTGGGGTGGCGCGAAGCGCCACCCCAACAGCTAGTATATATATATATATATATATATATATATATATATATATATATATATATATATATATATACATATATATATATATATATATATATATATATATATATATATATATATATATATATATATATATATATACTAGCTGTTGTGCTGTGTATATATATACTAGCTAGTTGGTGGGGGCGCTTCGCGCCCCCCCCCAAGCCCCCCCGCGCGCGTAAGTCGTTACGCGCCATAATAGTTACGCGCCATTGTAGTTGTGTCCCTATGTCCCACCTGTGAATATAGATATATATATATATATATGGTTTTAACTACGTAAAACTTGCGAATATACAACATTCTTTGCTGTCCCATTGTCTTTGCATATAAATAGATTGTCAGGTTTACCGACTCTTGAACATGCAACATATAATGGTCCATGGGAAAACAATCTGTATTCAGATCTATACCTCATGATTCTAATGATTGCCCTTGAGCTTTGTTGATGGTGATTGCTAATCGACCATTCCCTGTCCCGGTGTCCCGGTCGTCATTTACATCCCCCTGTTTCCCCCGGTGTCCCCGTTGTAGTTGTGTCCCTGTGCCCCGGTCGTCATTTATATTCCCTGTGTCCCGGGTCCCGGTCATCATTTGTATCCCGGTGTCCCGGTCTGTATATACATTCGTTTTTTAGTTTTGTTTTTCTCCTTTATTTTTTTCCTTTTTTTTTTCTTTTTTAGCTTATTTAGATTTTTAGATTTTTTAGTTTTTTTTATTAGTTTTTAGTTTTAATTTCTTTTTAGTTTTTTTGTCCCGGTCGTCATTTATATCCCCCTGTTTCCCCCGGTGTCCCCGTTGTAGTTGTGTCCCTGTGTCCCGGTCGTTATTTATATTCCCTGTGTCCCGGTCGTCATTTGTATCCCGGTGTACCGGTCTGTATATACATTCGTTTTTTAGTTTTGTTTTTCTCCTTTATTTTTTTCCTTTTTTTTTCTTTTTTAGTTTATTTAGATTTTTAGATTTTTTAGTTTTTTTATTAGTTTTTAGTTTTTTTTTCTTTTTAGTTTTTTTGTAGTTTTTACCTTCTTTTTAGTTTTGTTAATTTTTTTTTTTACTTGTGTCCTGGTCGTCATTTATACTCCCTGTGTCCCGGTGCTTTGTTGATTGCTAATCGAACATTCCTTTTGTCCTGGTCGCTTTCTCTTTGAGTGTCGTCATTTATTTTTTTCTTTTTTAGTTCTTTTAGTTTTTACCTTTTTTAGTTTTTTTTTAGTTTTTAGTTTTTTTAGTTTTTTACCTTTTTTTAGTTTTTTTAGTTTTTTTAGTTTTTTAGCTTTTTTATTTTTTTTATTAGTTTTTAGTTTTTTTGTAGTTTTTGCCTTTTTTTTAGTTTTTTTAGTTTTTTAGCTTTTTTATTAGTTTTTAGTTTTTTTTGTAGTTTTTGCCTTTTTTTAGTTTTTTAGTTTTTTAGCTTTTTTATTTTTTTTATTAGTTTTTAGTTTTTTTTGTAGTTTTTGCCTTTTTTTAGTTTTTTCAGTTTTGACGTCACCTGATCCAGTTTTTTCAGGTGACGTCACCTGATCCACGATCCACAGATCCACAGACAACTTATTTTTATATATATAGATAGTTTTTTTTTTTTTACTTATGTCCTGGTCGTCATTTATACTCCCTGTGTCCCGGTGCTTTGTTGATTGCTAATCGAACATTCCTTTTGTCCTGGTCGCTTTCTCTTTGAGTGTCGTCATTTATTAGTTTTTTCCTTTTTTTTAGTTTTTTATTGGTTTTTACCTTTATTTTAGCTTATTTTTCAGTTTTTTCCTTTTTTTTAGTTTTTTTTTATTTTTTATTTTTTTTAGTTTTTTACCTTTTTTCAGTTTTTTTAGTTTTTTTAGTTTTTTAGCTTTTTTACTTTTTTATTAGTTTTTAATTTTTTTTTTGTAGTTTTTGCCTTTTTTTAGTTTTTTCAGTTTTTTTTTTAGTTTTTTATTGGTTTTTACCTTTATAGTTTTTTTAGTTTTTTAGCTTTTTTATTTTTTTTATTAGTTTTTAGTTTTTTTTGTAGTTTTTGCCTTTTTTTAGTTTTTTCAGTTTTGACGTCACCTAATCCAGTTTTTTCAGGTGACGTCACCTGACACATCCATCCATCCATCCACAGACAGACAACTTATTTTTATATATATAGATATATATATATATATATATATATATATATATATATATGTTTTTAACTACTTAAAACTTGCGAATATACAACATTCTTTATTGTCCCATCGTCTGTGCATATAAATAGATTGTCAGGTTTACCGACTCTTGAACATGCAACGCATAATGGTCCATGGGAAAACAATCCGTATTCAGATCTATACCTCATGATTCTATTGATTGCCCTTGAGCTTTGTTGATGGTGATTGCTAATCGACCATTTCTTTTGTTGCCGTCGTCATTTATATATCCCCCTGTGCCCCCCGTTGTCCCCGTTGTAGTTGTGTCCCTGTGTCCGGGTCGTCATTTATATTCCCTGTGTCCCCGTCGTCATTTGTGTCCCGGTATCCCAGTCTGTGATTTCTATTTGAGTGTCCCGGGCGTCATTTATATTCGTCAGGATATTGTAGGGCATCGTAGCATCGATGAGTTTAAGCAATTCTTGTCAACTGATTGTTTCGCCTATAAAGAATATTATCTCGAGGTAAGAACTGATCACCGACCACAACGATTGCCACTTTGTTGATAGTTGCGTATCAGGAGGCATCAATTCGATTGCTGTTTTTAAGCAGAAGCACTAAATTATTATTTTTGTGGAAAAGATGATATATATAAATATATATATATATTTTCTTTTTAGTTTTTTTGTAGTTTTTACCTTTTTTAGTTTTTTTCTTCTTTTGTATTAATGCTAAAGCCAAGGTTCAAACCTGGAGCCTCTCGGACCTAGAACCTGAAACATAACGCTTTACCAACTCAGCTACTTCGGCGTGAATACATTCGTTTTGAGCAGCTTCCTCGGGTGTTGCCATTGTAGTTTCTTCAGTCATTTTACAATTAGAAATTTCTCTTTCAACGGTCTTCTTACAATTAAAAATTTGTCTTTGAACGATATTCTTAAATACCTGTGTCCTGGTCGTCATTTATATTGCCTGTGTCCCGGTCGTCATTTGTGTCCCAGTATCCCAGTCTGTAATTTCTCCTTGAGTGTCCCGGTCGTTATTTATATTCCCTCTGTCCCGGTCGTCATTTGTGTCCCGGTCTGTAATTTCTCTTTGAGTGTTTTTTCTTTTTAGTATTTTTCAGTTTTTTACATTTTTTCTTTTTTCAGTTTTCTTTTTCTTCTTTATTTTTCAGCTTCACTATGAAATACATATAGCCGAACCTTTGTTTTTTAAATGACGATTTGTCCCTGTGTCCCGGTCGTCATTTATATTCCCTGTGTCCCGGTCGTCATTTGTGTCCCGGTGTCCCAGTCTGTTATTTCTCTTTGAGTGTCCCGGGCGTCATTTATATTCCTTGTGTCCCGGTGTCCCGGTCGTCATTTGTATCCCCCTGTGCCCCCCGGCGTCCCCCGTTGTAGTTGTGTCCCTGTGTCCCGGTCGTCATTTATATTCCCTGTGTCCCGGTCGTCATTTGTATCCCGGTGTCCCGGTCTGTATATACATTCGTTTTTTAGTTTTGTTTTTCTTCTTTATTTTTCATTTTTTCCCTTTTTCATTTTT
This sequence comes from Artemia franciscana, assembly GCF_032884065.1. Lineage (NCBI taxonomy): Eukaryota > Metazoa > Arthropoda > Branchiopoda > Anostraca > Artemiidae > Artemia > Artemia franciscana. The sequence continues at coordinate 10,974 of NW_027067222.1, read as the reverse complement.
TTTCTTTTTTAGTTTTTTTAGCTTTTTTAGTTTTTTATTAGTTTTTAGTTTTTTTTCTTTTTAGTTTTTTTGTAGTTTTTACCTTTTTTTTTAGTTTTTTAGTTTTTTTTTACTTATGTCCTGGTCGCCATTTATACTCCCTGTGTCCCGGTCGTCATTTGTGTCCCAGTGCTTTGTTGATTGCTAATCGAACATTCCTTTTGTCCCGGTCGCTTTCTCTTTGAGGGTCGTCATTTATATTCTCTATGTGCCGGTGTCCCGGTCGTCATTTGTGTCCCGATGTCCCGGTCTGTAATTTCGTCAGTTGGAAACATGACGTCAGTTGACACACAAACATGACGTCACCCGACAGACAGACCCACACACACACAGACAACTTATTTTTATATATATATACATTGTTCCGAGTTTTCATCCGTCACGATGTCTAAGATTGAAAAGGATAAAGTTCGACTGGATGCAAAGTCAATTTAGTCCCTTCTTTCGATACTTCTGTGTTGCTGTTAGATTGTCAGGTTTACCGACTCTTGAACATGCAACATATAATTGTCCATGGGAAAAACAATCCATATTCAGATCTATACCTCATGATTCTAATGATTGCCCTTGAGCTTTGTTGATGGTGATTGCTAATCGAACATTTCCTGTGTCCCCGTCGTCATTTATATATCCCCCCTGTGCCCCCGGCGTCACCGTTGTAGTTGTATACCTGCGTCCCGGTCGTCATTTATATTCCCTGTGTCCCGGTCGTTATCCCGGTGTCTCTATTAATGCTAAAGCCAAGGTTCGAACCTGGAACCTCTTGAACCTAGAACCTGGAACATAACGCCTTATCAACTCAGCTACCTCGGCTTGAATACATTCGTTTTTGAATTGGTATATGATGAAATAATTCAGATGTCATATTATATGATGAAAAATTTTTTTTGTTTTTTCCTTTTTTTCTTTTTAGTTTTTTTATTGGTTTTTACCTTTTTTTTTAGCTTTTTCAGTTTTTTTTTCGTTTTTTCTTTTAGTTTTTTTTGTAGTCTTTATCTTTTTTAGTTTTTTTTATTTTTATTTATATTTTTTTAGTTTTCTTTTTCTCTTTTATTTTTCAGTTTTTTCCTTTTTTTAGTTTTTTTTCTTTTTTAGTTTTTAATTTTTTACCTTTTTTTAGTTTTTTTTGGTTTTTTTTAGTTTTTTAGCTTTTTAGTTTTTTTATTAGTTTTTGGTTTTTTTTTGTAGTTTTTGCTTTTTTTAGTTTTTTCAGTTTTTTTTAGTTTTTATTTTTTTACCTTTTTTTAGTTTTTTTTTAGTTTTTTAGCTTTTTTAGTTTTTTTTTTCTTTTTAGTTTTTTTTGTAGTTTTTACCTTTTTTAGTTTTTTTCCTTCTTTTGTATTAGTGTGAAATAATTCAGACGTCATATGCGGACAAACACGACGTCACTCGACAGACAGACATAACCCACAAACAACTTATTTTTATATATATAGATATATATATATATATATATATATATATATATATATATATACTATCTGTATATATACTAGCTGTTGGGGTGGCGCTTCGCGCCACCCCAACACCTAGTTGGTGGGGCGCTTCGCGCCCCCCCCAAGCCCCCCCGCGCGCGTAAGTCGTTACGCGCCATATTAGTTACGCGCCATTGTAGTTGTGTCCCTGTGTCCCACTTGTGAATAGAGATAGATATAAATATATGTTTTTAACTACGTAAAACATGCGAATATACAACATTCTTTGCTGTCCCATTGTCTGTGCATATAAATAGATTGTCAGGTTTACTGACTCTTGAACATGCAACATATAATTGTCCATGGGAAAAACAATCCGTATTCAGATCTATACCTCATTCTTCTAATGATGTGTCCCTGTGTCCCGGTCGTCATTTATATTCCCTGTGTCCCGGTCGTCATTTGTGTCCCGGTGTCCCAGTTTGTAATTTCTCCTTGAGTGTCCCGGTCGTCATTTATATTCCCTGTGTCCCGGTCGTCATTTGTGTCCCGTTGTCCCGGTCTGTAATTTCTATTCGAACAATCCTTGTGTCCCGGTCGTCATTTATATATCCCGCCTGTGCCCCCGGCGTCCCCGTTGTAGTTGTGTCCCTGTGTCCCGGTCGTCATTTATATTCCCTGTGTCCCGGTCGTGATTTGTGTCCGGGTGTCCCAGTCTGTAATTTCTCTTTGAGGTTCCCGGTCGTCACTTATATTCCCTCTGTCTTGGTCGTCATTTGTGTCCCGGTCTGTAATTTCTCTTTGAGTGTATTTTCTTTTTAGTTTTTTTTTTAGTTTTTTACCTTTTTTCTTTTTTCAGTTTTCTTTTTCTTCTTTATTTTTCAGCGTCACTATGAAGTACATATCGACGAACCTTTGTTTTTTTAACTTAAATCTGGTAGGCATTGATGACCTTATCCAAGTCAAAATCCCCAACCCAATCATCATCGCTATCATTTTCAGTTTTGATATGTTTTGACTCTCGCTGTCCAGGTGGATTTTCATCTAACTGCGCGGTTTTGCGTTCTTTAGCCGCAAGCCTGTTTTCTTGCTGTTCTTGTGATTCCCCGGCACGCTTTCTTTTCTTACTTTCTCTATCAGCTGCAAGCCTGTTTTCTTGCTGTTCTTGTGATTCCTCGGAACGGTTTCTTTTCTTACTTTCTCTATCAGCAGCAATTTTTTTGGCATAAACTCTTTGAGCAGCTTCCTCGGCTGTTGCCATTGTAGGTTCTTCAGTCATTTTCAAACAGTTCGACACTCAAAGAGAAAGCGACCAGGACAAAAGGAATGTTCGATTAGCAATCAATAAAGCACCGGGACACAGGGAGTATAAATGACGACCAGGACATAAGTAAAAAAAAAAACTAACAAAACTAAAAAGAAGGTAAAAACTACAAAAAAACTAAAAAGAAAAAAAAAACTAAAAACTAATAAAAAAACTAAAAAATCTAAAAATCTAAATAAACTAAAAAAGAAAAAAAAAAGGAAAAAAATAAAGGAGAAAAACAAAACTAAAAAACGAATGCGCGTAACGACTTACGCGCGCGGGGGGGCTTGGGGGGGGGGCGAAGCGCCCCCACCAACTAGGTGTTGGGGTGGCGCGAAGCGCCACCCCAACAGCTAGTATATATATATATAAATAAGTTGATTGTCTGTCTGTCGACTGACGTCATGTTTGTGTGTCGACTGACGTCATGTTTTTCGACTGACGTCATTATAAGGATTGAGCTGTATGTCGTCATGAAGTTGTTTGTCCTCTGACGTCATGTTTGTCGACTAACGAAACTACAGACCGGGACACCGGGACACAAATGACGTGTTATGTCTGTTATAACGTAATAGAGGCAACAATCTTGACAGGGCCTTTTGAGGGTGAGGCTTTTCTTATTCCACGCATTCTCATGATTCCAATGGATCTGCCTTTTCAACCTAAAAGATTGCAATTCCCAATTTGATTAGCATATTTAGTTTTCAGTCCAGAACCACTAAAGCTATTATGTAAACATCAAAAATATTTATGTTGTCTGAGCAATAATTTTTAGTTTTTATTTCAAAATGGAAAATTACCTGACAATTTTAGAATTAAATCTATCTATATATATAAAAATAAGTTGTCTGTCTGTGGATCAGGTGACGTCATGTTTCTGTGTCGACTGGTGTCATGAAGTTAGTTGTCGTCATTTTTGCTATGACGGTGACGTCATTAAAGATATTTAAGACATATATGTTCACGTAGAAATCTATTAATGTTTAAGTTTAAAATGACTGATGAACTTACAATGGCAAAAGCCGATGAAGATGCTCAAAGAGTCTATGCCAAAAAACTTGCTGCTTATAGAGAAAGTCAGAAAAGAAAGCGTGCCGAGGAATCAAAAGAACAGCAAGGAAACAGGCTTGAGGCTAAAGAACGCAAAACCGCGCAGTTAGATGAAGATCCACCTGGACAGCGAGAGTCAAAACATATCAAAACTGAAAATGATAGCGATGATGATTGGGTTTGGGATCTTGACTTGGATAAGGTCATCAATGCCTACCAGATTTTAGTTAAAAAAACAAAGGTTCGGCGATATGTATTTCATAGTGAAGCTAAAAAATAAAGAAGAAAAAGAAAACTGAAAAAAGAAAAAATGTAAAAAAACTAAAAAATACTAAAAAGAAAAAACACTCAAAGAAAAATTACAGACCGGGACACAAATGACGACCGGGACAGAGGGAATATAAATAACGACCGGGACACTCAAGGAGAAATTACAGACTGGGATACCGGGACACAAATGACGACCGGGACACAGGCAATATAAATGACGACCAGGACACAGGTATTTAAGAATATCGTTCAAAGACAAATTTTTAATTGTAAGAAGACCGTTGAAAGAGAAATTCCTAATTGTAAAATGACTGAAGAACCTACAATGGCAACACCCGAGGAAGCTGCTCAAAACGAATGTATTCACGCCTAAGTAGCTGAGTTGGTAAAGCATTATGTTTCAGGTTCTAGGTCCGAGAGGCTCCAGGTTTGAACCTTGGCTTTAGCATTAATACAAAAGAAGAAAAAAACTAAAAAAGGTAAAAACTACAAAAAAACTAAAAAGAAAATATATATATATATATTATATACATCATCTTTTCCACAAAAATAAAAATTTAGTCCTTCTGCTTAAAAACAGCAATCGAATTGATGCCTCCTGATACGCAACTATCAACAAAGTGGCAATCGTTGTGGTCGGTGATCAGTTCTTACCTCGAGATAATATTCTTTATAGGCGAAACAATCAGTTGACAAGAATTGCTTAAACTCATCGATGCTACGATACCCTACAATATCCTGACGAATATAAATGACGCCCGGGACACTCAAATAGAAATCACAGACTGGGACACCGGGACACAAATGACGACGGGGACACAGGGAATATAAATGACGACCCGGACACAGGGAGACAACTACAACAGGGACGCCGGGGGGCACAGGGGGATATATAAATGACGACGGCAACAAAGGAAATGGTCGATTAGCAATCACCATCAACAAAGCTCAAGGGCAATCAATAGAATCATGAGGTATAGATCTAAATACGGATTGTTTTCCCATGGACCATTATGCGTTGCATGTTCAAGAGTCGGTAAACCTGACAATCTATTTATATGCACAGACGATGGGACAATAAAGAATGTTGTATATTCGCAAGTTTTACGTAGTTAAAAACATATATATATATATATATATATATATATATATATATATATATATATATATATATATATATATATATATATATATATATATATATATCTATATTCATTTTGTCGTCATTTTTGCTATGACGGTGACGTCATTAAAGATATTTAAGACATATATATTCACGTCGAAATCTATTAATGTTTAAGTTTAAAATGACTGATGAACTTACAATGGCAAAAGCCGATGAAGATGCTCAAAGAGTCTATGCCAAAAAACTTGATGCTGATAGAGAAAGTCAGAAAAGAAAGCGTGCCGAGGAATCAAAAGAACAGCAAGGAAACAGGCTTGAGGCTAAAGAACGCAAAACCGCGCAGTTAGATGAAGATCCACCTGGACAGCGAGAGTCAAAACATATCAAAACTGAAAATGATAGCGATGATGATTGGGTTTGGGATTTTGACTTGGATAAGGTCATCAATGCCTACCAGATTTTAGTTAAAAAAACAAAGGTTCGGCGATATGTATTTCATAGTGAAGCTGAAAAATTAAGAAGAAAAAGAAAACTGAAAAAAGAAAGAATGTAAAAAACTAAAAAATACTAAAAAGAAAAAACACTCAAAGAGAAATTACAGACCGGGACACAAATGACGACCGGGACAGAGGGAATATAAATAACGACCGGGACACTCAAAGAGAAATTACAGACTGGGATACCGGGACACAAATGACGACCGGGACACAGGGAATATAAATGACGACCAGGACACAGGTATTTAAGAATTTCGTTCAAAGACAAATTTTTAATTGTAAGAAGACCGTTGAAAGAGAAATTTCTAATTGTAAAATGACTGAAGAACCTACAATGGCAACACCCGAGGAAGCTGCTCAAAACGAATCTATTCAAGCCGAAGTAGCTGAGTTGGTAAAGCGTTATGTTTCAGGTTCTAGGTCCGAGAGGCTCCAGGTTTGAACCTTGGCTTTAGCATTAATACAAAAGAAGAAAAAAAATAAAAAAGGTAAAAACTACAGCAGCCCGAAATCAAAGATTTCGACGAAATCGTACAATGTCGGGCTCGAAGATACATAAGCAGTAATGAAGCTGTTTGGCGAATTCCCTCATTTCCGATACATGAACGTAGTCCAGCTGTTGTTCACTTAGCGGTACATATACAGAATGGTCAACGTGTTTATTTCTCGGAAACCAACGTGCAACAAAGAGCCCTGAATCCACCGGATACAAAATTAACAGCTTTTTTTTCGCTTTGCAAAAATGATTCTTTTGCAAAAAAACTGCTGTATACTGAAGTGCCTTCGTATTACACGTGGAATACTAAAAATAAAGTATTTGAACGTCGAAAACAGGGTAAGTCAGTCGACGGCCAACCTATCATCTTCAAAGATACCACGATAGGAAGACTCTACACCGTTCACCCCAATCAACTTGAATGTTTCTTTCTACGCCTGCTTTTGGTGAATGTACCCGAAACGACCTTTAGATTATGCTATTAACTTTATTATACTAGACACTTATCCTTCGATACTTTCAAATTATAAAAAAAAATGAAGAATAAATATAATTAAAAAACATTATAAATATATATATATATATATATATATATATATATATATATATATATATATATATATATATATATATATATATATATATATATATATATATATATGTATATATATATATATATATATATATATATATATATATATATATATATATATATATATATATATATATATATATATACTAGCTGTTGGGGTGGCGCTTCGCGCCACCCCAACACCTAGTTGGTGGGGGCGCTTCGCGCCCCCCCCAAGCCCCCCCGCGCGCGTAAGTCGTTACACGCCATAATAGTTACGCGCCATTGTAGTTGTGTCCCTATGTCCCACCTGTGAATATAGATATATATATATATATATGGTTTTAACTACGTAAAACTTGCGAATATACAACATTCTTTGCTGTCCCATTGTCTTTGCATATAAATAGATTGTCAGGTTATCCCCCTGTTTCCCCCGGTGTCCCCGTTGTAGTTGTGTCCCTGTGTCCCGGTCGTCATTTATATTCCCTGTGTCCCGGGTCCCGGTCATCATTTGTATCCCGGTGTCCCGGTCTGTATATACATTCGTTTTTTAGTTTTGTTTTTCTCCTTTATTTTTTTCCTTTTTTTTCTTTTTTAGCTTATTTAGATTTTTAGATTTTTTAGTTTTTTTTATTAGTTTTTAGTTTTTATTTCTTTTTAGTTTTTTTGTCCCGGTCGTCATTTATATCCCCCTGTTTCCCCCGGTGTCCCCGTTGTAGTTGTGTCCCTGTGTCCCGGTCGTTATTTATATTCCCTGTGTCCCGGTCGTCATTTGTATCCCGGTGTACCGGTCTGTATATACATTCGTTTTTTAGTTTTGTTTTTCTCCTTTATTTTTTTCCTTTTTTTTTCTTTTTTAGTTTATTTAGATTTTTAGATTTTTTAGTTTTTTTATTAGTTTTTAGTTTTTTTTTCTTTTTAGTTTTTTTGTAGTTTTTACCTTCTTTTTAGTTTTGTTAATTTTTTTTTTTACTTGTGTCCTGGTCGTCATTTATACTCCCTGTGTCCCGGTGCTTTGTTGATTGCTAATCGAACATTCCTTTTGTCCTGGTCGCTTTCTCTTTGAGTGTCGTCATTTATTTTTTTCTTTTTTAGTTCTTTTAGTTTTTACCTTTTTTAGTTTTTTTTTAGTTTTTAGTTTTTTTAGTTTTTTACCTTTTTTTAGTTTTTTTAGTTTTTTAGCTTTTTTATTTTTTTTATTAGTTTTTAGTTTTTTTGTAGTTTTTGCCTTTTTTTTTAGTTTTTTGTCCTGGTCGCTTTCTCTTTGAGTGTCGTCATTTATTAGTTTTTTCCTTTTTTTTTTTAGTTTTTTATTGGTTTTTACCTTTATTTTAGCTTATTTTTCAGTTTTTTCCTTTTTTTTAGTTTTTTTTTTATTTTTTATTTTTTTTAGTTTTTTACCTTTTTTTAGTTTTTTTAGTTTTTTTAGTTTTTTAGCTTTTTTACTTTTTTTATTAGTTTTTAGTTTTTTTTTGTAGTTTTTGCCTTTTTTTAGTTTTTTCAGTTTTTTTTTTAGTTTTTTATTGGTTTTTACCTTTATAGTTTTTTTAGTTTTTTAGCTTTTTTATTTTTTTTATTAGTTTTTAGTTTTTTTTGTAGTTTTTGCCTTTTTTTAGTTTTTTCAGTTTTGACGTCACCTAATCCAGTTTTTTCAGGTGACGTCACCTGACACATCCATCCACACATCCATCCACACATCCACAGACAGACAACTTATTTTTATATATATAGATATATATATACTAGCTGTTGGGGTGGCGCTTCGCGCCACCCCAACATCTAGTTGGTGGGGCGCTCCGCACCCCCCCCCCAGCCCCCCCGCGCGCGTAAGTCGTTACGCGCCATATTAGTTACGCGCCATTGTAGTTGTGTCCCTGTGTCCCACCTGTGAATAGAGATAGATATAAATATATGTTTTTAACTACGTAAAACATGCGAATATACAACATTCTTCGCTGTCCCATTGTCTGTGCATATAAATAGATTGTCAGGTTTACTGACTCTTGAACATGCAACATATAATTGTCCATGGGAAAAACAATCCGTATTCAGATTTGTCCATGGGAAAAACAATCCGTATTCAGATCTATACCTCATTATTCTAATGATGTGTCCCTGTGTCCCGGTCGTCATTTATATTCCCTGTGTCCCGGTCGTCATTTGTGTCCCGGTGTCCCAGTTTGTAATTTCTCTTTGAGTTTCCCGGTCGTCATTTATAATCCCTGTGTCCCGGTGTCCCGGTCGTCATTTGTGTCCCGGTGTCCCGGTCTGTAATTTCTATTCGAACAATCCCTGTGTCCCGGTTGTCATTTATATATCCCGCCTGTGTCCCCGGCGTCCCCGTTGTAGTTGGGTCCCTGTGTCCCGGTCGTCATTTATATTCCCTGTGTCCCGGTCGTGATTTGTGTCCGGGTGTCCCAGTCTGTAATTTCTCTTTGAGGTTCCCGGTCGTCACTTATATTCCCTCTGTCTCGGTCGTCATTTGTGTCCCGGTCTTTAATTTCTCTTTGAGTGTTTTTTCTTTTTAGTTTTTTTTTTAGTTTTTTACCTTTATTCTTTTTTCAGTTTTCTTTTTCTTCTTTATTTTTCAGCGTCACTATGAAGTACATATCGACGAACCTTTGTTTTTTTAACTTAAATCTGGTAGGCATTGATGACCTTATCCAAGTCAAAATCCCAAACCCAATCATCATCGCTATCATTTTCAGTTTTGATATGTTTTGACTCTCGCTGTCCAGGTGGATTTTCATCTAACTGCGCGGTTTTGCGTTCTTTAGCCGCAAGCCTGTTTTTTTGCTGTTCTTGTGATTCCTCGGAACGCTTTCTTTTCTTACTTTCTCTATCAGCAGCAAGTTTTTTGGCATAAACTCTTTGAGCAGCTTCCTCGACTGTTGCCATTGTAGGTTCTTCAGTCATTTTACAATTAAACATTTTTCCGTGAACAAATGTCTTAAATACCGTTAATGACGTCACCGTCAAAGCAAAAATGACGACAACTAATTTCATGACGTCAGTCAACACAGAAACATGACGTCACCTGATCCACAGACAGACAGACAACTTATTTATATATATATACTAGCTGTTGGGGTGGCGCTTCGCGCCACCCCAACACCTAGTTGGTGGGGGCGCTTCGCGCCCCCCCCCCAAGCCCCCCCGCGCGCGTAAGTCGTTACGCGCCATAATAGTTACGCGCCATTGTAGTTGTGTCCCTATGTCCCACCTGTGAATATAGATAGATATATATATATGGTTTTAACTACGTAAAACTTGCGAATATACAACATTCTTTGCTGTCCCATTGTCTTTGCATATAAATAGATTGTCAGGTTTACCGACTCTTGAACATGCAACATATAATGGTCCATGGGAAAACAATCTGTATTCAGATCTATACCTCATGATTCTAATGATTGCACTTGAGCTTTGTTGATGGTGATTGCTAATCGACCATTCCCTGTCCCGGTGTCCCGGTCGTCATTTACATCCCCCTGTTTCCCCCGGTGTCCCCGTTGTAGTTGTGTCCCTGTGTCCCGGTCGTCATTTATATTCCCTGTGTCCCGGGTCCCGGTCGTCATTTGTATCCCGGTTTCCCGGTCTGTATATACATTCGTTTTTTAGTTTTGTTTTTCTCCTTTATTTTTTTCCTTTTTTTTCTTTTTTAGCTTATTTAGATTTTTAGATTTTTTAGTTTTTTTATTAGTTTTTAGTTTTTTTTTCTTTTTAGTTTTTTTGTCCCGGTCGTCATTTATATCCCCCTGTTTCCCCCGGTGTCCCCGTTGTAGTTGTGTCCCTGTGTCCCGGTCGTCATTTATATTCCCTGTGTCCCGGTCGTCATTTGTATCCCGGTGTACCGGTCTGTATATACATTCGTTTTTTAGTTTTGTTTTTCTCCTTTATTTTTTTCCTTTTTTTCTTTTTTAGTTTATTTAGATTTTTAGATTTTTTAGTTTTGTCCTGGTTGTCATTTATACTCCCTGTGTCCCGGTGCTTTGTTGATTGCTAATCGAACATTCCTTTTGTCCTGGTCGCTTTCTCTTTGAGTGTCGTCATTTATTTTTTTCTTTTTTAGTTCTTTTAGTTTTTACCTTTTTTAGTTTTTTTTTAGTTTTTAGTTTTTTTAGTTTTTTACCTTTTTTTAGTTTTTTAAGTTTTTTTAGTTTTTAGCTTTTTTATTTTTTTATTAGTTTTTAGTTTTTTT
>NW_027067221.1:0-14817 GCF_032884065.1 Artemia franciscana | reverse complement strand
TTGTCCCGGTGTCCCGGTCGTCATTTGTGTACCGGTGTCCCGGTCTGTATATACACTCGTTTTTGAATTGGTCTTTTTTTTAGTTTTTAGTTTTTTACCTTTTTTAGTTTTTTTTAGTTATACCTAATGATTTTAATGATTGCCCCGTCGTCATTTATATATCCCCCTGTGCCCCCCAGCGTCCCTGTTGCAGTTGTGTCCCGGTCATCATTTATATTCCCTGCGTCCCGGTCGTCATTTGTGTCCCGGTCTGTATATACATTCGTTTTTGAATCGGTAAATGATGAAATAATTTTTTTTGTTTTTCCTCTTTTTTCTTTTTAGTTTTTTTGTAGTTTTTACTTTTTTTTAGTTTTTTTAGTTTTTTTTTTACTTATGTCCTTCATTTATATGTCGTCGTTTATATTGTATGTTGTCGTTTTTATGTCGTCTTCACTTATGTCGTCATTTATACTCCCTGTGTCCCGGTCGTAATCAATTCCCAATTTGATTAGTATTTGCAATCACCATCAACAAAGCTCAAGGGCAATCATTAGAATCATGAGGTACAACTAAAAAAACTAAAAAAAAAGGTAAAAAACTAAAACCTAAAAAAAAGACCAATTCAAAAACGAATGTATATACAGACCGGGACACAAATTACGACCGGGACACAAGGAATATAAATGACGCCCCAGACTCTCAAAGAGAAATCAAAGACTGGGACACCGGGACACAAATGACGACCAGGACACAGGGAATATAAATGACGACCGGGACACAGGGTCTCAAGTACAACGGGGACGCCGGGGGGCACATGGGGATATATAAGTAACGACGGCGACACGGGGAATCGTCGATTAGCAATCACCATCAACAAAGCTCAAGGGCAATCATTAGAATCATGAGGTATAGATCTGAATACGTGTGTCCCTGTGTCCCGGTCGTCATTTATATTCCCTATGTCCCTTGTGTCCCGCTGTCTTGGTCTGTATATACATTTGTTTTTCAATTGGTATATGATGAAATAAATTTTTGTGTTTTTCCCCTTTTTTTCTTTTTAGTTTTTTTTTGGTTTTTACCTTTTTTTTAGTTTTTTCTCTTTTCTTTTTATTTTTTTTTTGTGCTGGAGCTTCAGTTTTGGAAGCTATTTTTTAAGCAGCTTTTTTTTAGCAGCTTCCTTGACTGTTGCCATTGTAGGTTCGCGCCACCCTAACATCTAGTTGGTTCGGGCGCTTCCTGTGTCCCGGTGTCCCGGTCGTCATTTGTGTCCCGGTGTCCCGGTCTGTATATACACTCGTTTTTGAATTGGTCTTTTTTTTTAGTTTTTAGTTTTTTAACTTTTTTTAGTTTTTTTAGTTATACCTAATGATTTTAATGATTGCCCCGTCGTCATTTATATATCCCCCTGTGCCCCCCAGCGTCCCTGTTGCAGTTGTGTCCCGGTCATCATTTATATTCCCTGCGTCCCGGTCGTCATTTGTGTCCCGGTCTGTATATACATTCGTTTTTGAATCGGTAAATGATGAAATAATTTTTTTGTTTTTCCCCTTTTTTCTTTTTAGTTTTTTTGTAGTTTTTACCTTTTTTTTAGTTTTTTTAGTTTTTTTTTTACTTATGTCCTTCATTTATATGTCGTCGTTTATATTGTATGTCGTCATTTTTATTTCGTCTTCACTTATGTCGTCATTTATACTCCCTGTGTCCCGGTCGTAATCAATTCCCAATTTGATTAGTATTTGCAATCACCATCAACAAAGCTCAAGGGCAATCATTAGAATCATGAGGTATAACTAAAAAAACTAAAAAAAAGGTAAAAAGTTAAAACCTAAAAAAAAGACCAATTCAAAAACGAATGTATATACAGACCGGGACATAAATGACGACCGGGACACAAGGAATATAAATGACGCCCCAGACCCTCAAAGAGAAATCACAGACTGGGACACCGGGACACAAAAGACGACCGGGACACAGGGAATATAAATGACGACCGGGACACAGGGTCACAACTACAACGGGGACACCGTGGGGCACAGGGGGATATATAAGTAACGACGGCGACACGGGGAATCGTCGATTAGCAATCACCATCAACAAAGCTCAAGGGCAATCATTAGAATCATGAGGTATAGATCTGAATACGTGTGTCCCTGTGTCCCGGTCGTCATTTATATTCCCTGTGTCCTGGTCGTCATTTGTGTCCCGGTGTCCCAGTCTGTAATTTCTCTTTGAGTGTCCCGGTCGTCATTTATATTCCCTGTGTCCCGGTCGTCATTTGTATCCCGGTTTCTTGGTCTGTATATACATTTGTTTTTCAATTGGTATATGATGAAATAAATTTTTGTGTTTTTCCCCTTTTTTTCTTTTTAGTTTTTTTTTGGTTTTTACCTTTTTTTTAGTTTTTTTAGTTTTTTCTCTTTTCTTTTTATTTTTTTTTGTGCTGGAGCTTCAGTTTTGGAAGCTATTTTTTTAAGCAGCTTTTTATTAGCAGCTTCCTTGACTGTTGCCATTGTAGGTTCGCGCCACCCTAACATCTAGTTGGTTCGGGCGCTTCCTGTGTCCCGGTGTCCCGGTCGTCATTTGTGTCCCGGTGTCCCGGTCTGTATATACACTCGTTTTTGAATTGGTCTTTTTTTTTAGTTTTTAGTTTTTTACCTTTTTTTAGTTTTTTTAGTTATACCTAATGATTTTAATGATTGCCCCGTCGTCTTTTATATATCCCCCTGTGCCCCCCAGCGTCCCTGTTGCCATTGTGTCCCGGTCATCATTTATATTCCCTGCGTCCCGGTCGTCATTTGTGTCCCGGTCTGTATATACATTCGTTTTTGAATCGGTAAATGATGAAATAATTTTTTTTGTTTTTCCCCTCTTTTTTTTTAGTTTTTTTGTAGTTTTTACCTTTTTTTGGTTTTTTTATTTTTTTTTTTTTTACTTATGTCCTTCATTTATATGATGTCGTTTATATTGTGTGTCGTCGTTTTTATGTCGTCTTCACTTATGTCGTCATTTATACTCCCTGTGTCCCGGTCGTAATCAATTCCCAATTTGATTAGTATTTGCAATCACCATCAACAAAGCTCAAGGGCAATCATTAGAATCATGAGGTATAACTAAAAAAACTAAAAAAAAAGGTAAAAAACTAAAACCTAAAAAAAGACCAATTCAAAAACGAATGTATATACAGACCGGGACACCGGGACACAAATGACGACCGGGACACAAGGAATATAAATGACGCCCCAGACCCTCAAAGAGAAATCACAGACTGGGACACCGGGACACAAATGACGACCGGGACACAGGGAATATAAATGACGACCGGGACACAGGGTCACAACTACAACGGGGACGCCGGGGGCACAGGGGGATATATAAGTAAGGACGGCGACACAGGGAATCGTCGATTAGCAATCACCATCAACAAAGCTCAAGGGCAATCATTAGAATCATGAGGTATAGATTTGAATACGTGTGTCCCTGTGTCCCGGTCGTCATTTATATTCCCTGTGTCCTGGTCGTCATTTGTGTCCCGGTCTGTATATACATTCGTTTTTGAATCGGTAAATGATGAAATAATTTTTTTGTTTTTCACCTTTTTTCTTTTTAGTTTTTTTGTAGTTTATACCTTTTTTTTAGTTTTTTTAGTTTTTTTTTTTACTTATGTCCTTCATTTATATGTCGTCGTTTATATTGTATGTCGTCGTTTTTATGTCGTCTTCACTTATGTCGTCATTTATACTCCCTGTGTCCCGGTCGTAATCAATTCCCAATTTGATTAGTATTTGCAATCACCATCAACAAAGCTCAAGGGCAATCATTAGAATCATGAGGTATAACTAAAAAAACTAAAAAAAAGGTAAAAAACTAAAACCTAAAAAAAAGACCAATTCAAAAACGAATTTATATTCAGACCGGGACACAAATGACGACCGGGACACAAGGAATATAAATGACGCCCCAGACCCTCAAAGAGAAATCACAGACTGGGACACCGGGACACAAATGACGACCGGGACACAGGGAATATAAATGACGACCGGGACACAGGGTCTCAACTACAACGGGGACGCCGGGGGGCACAGGGGGATATATAAGTAACGACGGTGACACGGGGAATCGTCGATTAGCAATCACCATCAACAAAGCTCAAGGGCAATCATTAGAATCATGAGGTATAGATCTGAATACGTGTGTCCCTGTGTCCCGGTCGTCATTTATATTCCCTGTGTCCTGGTCGTCATTTGTGTCCCGGTGTCCCAGTATGTAATTTCTCTTTGAGTGTCCCGGTCGTCATTTATATTCCCTGTGTCCCGGTCGTCATTTGTGTCCCGGTGTCTTGGTCTGTATATACATTTGTTTTTCAATTGGTATATGATGAAATAAATTTTTGTGTTTTTCCCCTTTTTTTCTTTTTAGTTTTTTTTTGGTTTTTACCTTTTTTTTAGTTTTTTTAGTTTTTTCTCTTTTCTTTTTATTTTTTTTTTGTGCTGGAGCTTTAGTTTTGGAAGCTATTTTTTTAAGCAGCTTTTTTTTAGCAGCTTCCTTGACTGTTGCCATTGTAGGTTCGCGCCACCCTGACATCTAGTTGGTTCGTGCGCTTCCTGTGTCCCGGTGTCCCGGTCGTCATTTGTGTCCCGGTGTCCCGGTCTGTATATACACTCGTTTTTGAATTGGTCTTTTTTTAGTTTTTAGTTTTTTACCTTTTTTTAGTTTTTTTAGTTATACCTAATGATTTTAATGATTGCCCCGTCGTCATTTATATATCCCCCTGTGCCCTCCAGCGTCCCTGTTGCAGTTGTGTCCCGGTCATCATTTATATTCCCTGTGTCCTGGTCGTCATTTGTGTCCCGGTCTGTATATACATTCGTTTTTGAATCGGTAAATGATGAAATAATTTTTTTGTTTTTCACCTTTTTTCTTTTTAGTTTTTTTGTAGTTTTTACCTTTTTTTTAGTTTTTTTAGTTTTTTTTTTTTACTCATGTCCTTCATTTATATGTCGTCTTTTATATTGTATGTCGTCGTTTTTATGTCGTCTTCACTTATGTCGTCATTTATACTCCCTGTGTCCCGGTCGTAATCAATTCCCAATTTGATTAGTATTTGCAATCACCATCAACAAAGCTCAAGGGCAATCATTAGAATCATGAGGTATAACTAAAAAAACTAAAAAAAGGTAAAAAACTAAAACCTAAAAAAAAGACCAATTCAAAAACGAATGTATATACAGACCGGGACACAAATGACGACCGGGACACAGGGAATATAAATGACGATCGGGACACAGGGTCTCAACTACAACGGGGACGCCGGGGGGCACAGGGGGATATATAAGTAACGACGGCGACACGGGGAATCGTCGATTAGCAATCACCATCAACAAAGCTCAAGGGCAATCATTAGAATCATGAGGTATAGATCTGAATACGTGTGTCCCTGTGTCCCGGTCGTCATTTATATTCCCTATGTCCCGGTCGTCATTTGTGTCCCGGTGTCTTGGTCTGTATATACATTTGTTTTTCAATTGGTATATGATGAAATAAATTTTTGTGTTTTTACCTTTTTTTTTAGTTTTTTTAGTTTTTTCTCTTTTCTTTTTATTTTTTTTTTGTGCTGGAGCTTCACTTTTGGAAGCTATTTTTTTAAGCAGCTTTTTTTTAGCAGCTTCCTTGACTGTTGCCATTGTAGGTTCGCGCCACCCTAACATCTAGTTGGTTCGGGCGCTTCCTGTGTCCCGGTGTCCCGGTCGTCATTTGTGTCCCGGTGTCCCGGTCTGTATATACACTCGTTTTTGAATTTGTATTTTTTTTAGTTTTTAGTTTTTTACCTTTTTTTAGTTTTTTTAGTTATACCTAATGATTTTAATGATTGCCCCGTCTTCATTTATATATCCCCTGTGCCCCCCAGCGTCCCTGTTGCAGTTGTGTCCCGGTCATCATTTATATTCCCTGCGTCCCGGTGGTCATTTGTGTCCCGGTCTGTATATACATTCGTTTTTGAATCGGTAAATGATGAAATAATTTTTTTGTTTTTCCCCTTTTTTCTTTTTAGTTTTTTTGTAGTTTTTACCTTTTTTTTAGTTTTTTTAGTTTTTTTTTTTTACTTATGTCCTTCATTTATATGTCGTCGTTTATATTGTATGTCGTCGTTTTATGTCGTCTTCACATATGTCGTCATTTATACTCCCTGTGTCCCGGTCGTAATCAATGCCCAATTTGATTAGTATTTGCAATCACCATCAACAAAGCTCAAGGGCAATCATTAGAATCATGAGGTATAACTAAAAAAACTAAAAAAAGGTAAAAAACTAAAACCTAAAAAAAAGACCAATTCAAAAACGAATGTATATACAGACCGGGACACCGGGACACAATTGACGACCGGGACACAAGGAATATAATTGACGCCCCAGACCCTCAAAGAGAAATCAGAGACTGGGACACCGGGACACAAATGACGACCGGGACACAGGGAATATAAATGACAACCGGGACAGAGGGTCACAACTACAACGGGGACGCCGGGGGGCACAGGGGGATATATAAGTAACGACGGCTACACGGGGAATCGTCGATTAGCAATCACCGTCAACAAAGCTCAAGGGCAATCATTAGAATCATGAGGTATAGATCTGAATACGTGTGTCCCTGTGTCCCGGTCGTCATTTATATTCCCTGTGTCCTGGTCGTCATTTGTGTCCCGGTGTCCCAGTCTGTAATTTCTCTTTGAGTGTCCAGGTCGTCATTTATATTCCCTGTGTCCCGGTCGTCATTTGTGTCCCGGTGTCTTGGCCTGTATATACATTTGTTTTTCAATTGGTATATGATGAAATAAATTTTTGTATTTTTCCCCTTTTTTTCTTTTTAGTTTTTTTTTTGGTTTTTACCTTTTTTTTAGTTTTTTTAGTTTTTTCTCTTTTCTTTTTATTTTTTTTTTGCTGGAGCTTCAGTTTTGGAAGCCATTTTTTTAAGCAGCTTTTTTTAGCAGCTTCCTTGACTGTTGCCATTGTAGGTTCGCGCCACCCTAACATCTAGTTGGTTCGGGCGCTTCCTGTGTCCCGGTCGTCATTTGTGTCCCGGTGTCCCGGTCTGTATATACACTCGTTTTTGAATTGGTCTTTTTTTTTAGTTTTTAGTTTTTTACCTTTTTTTAGTTTTTTTAGTTATACTTAATGATTTTAATGATTGCCCCGTCGTCATTTATATATCCCCCTGTGCCCCCCAGCGTCCCTGTTGCAGTTGTGTCCCGGTCATCATTTATATTCCCTGCGTCTCGGTCGTCATTTGTGTCCCGGTCTGTATATATTTTCGTTTTTGAATCGGTAAATGATGAAATAATTTTTTTTTTTCCCCTTTTTTCTTTTAGTTTTTTTGTAGTTTTAACCTTTTTTTAGTTTTTTTAGTTTTTTTTTTACTTATGTCCTTCATTTATATGTTGTCGTTTATATTGTATGTCGTCGTTTTTATGTCGTCTTCACTTATGTCGTCATTTATACTCCCTGTGTCCCGGTCGTAATCAATTCCCAATTTGATTAGTATTTGCAATCACCATCAACAAAGCTCAAGGGCAATCATTAGAATCATGAGGTATAACTAAAAAAACTAAAAAAAAGGTAAAAAACTAAAACCTATAAAAAAGACCAATTCAAAAACGAATGTATATACAGACCGGGACACCGGGACACAAATGACGACCGGGACACAAGGAGTATAAATGACGCCCCAGACCCTCAAAGAGAAATCATAGACTGGGACACCGGGACACAAATGACGACCGGGACACAGGGAATATAAATGTCGACCGTGTTACAGGGTCACAACTACAACGGGGACGCCGGGGGGCACAGGGGGATATATAAGTAACGACGGCGACACGGGGAATCGTCGATTAGCAATCACCATCAACAAAGCTCAAGGGCAATCATTAGAATCATGAAGTATAGATCTGAATACGTGTGTCCCTGTGTTTCGGTCGTCATTTATATTCCCTGTGTCCTGGTCGTCATTTGTGTCCCGGTGTCCCAGTCTTTAATTTCTCTTTGAGTGTCCCGGTCGTCATTTATATTCCCTGTGTCCCAGTCGTCATTTGTGTCCCGGTGTCTTGGTCTGTAGATACATTTATTTTTCAATTGGTATACGATGAAATAAATTTTTGTGTTTTTCCCCTTTTTTTCTTTTTAGTTTTTTTTTGGTTTTTACCTTTTTTTTTAGTTTTTTTAGTTTTTTCTCTTTTCTTTTTATTTTTTTTTTTGTGCTGGAGCTTCAGTTTTGGAAGCTATTTTTTTAAGCAGCTTTTTTTTAGCAGCTTCCTTGACTGTTGCCATTGTAGGTTCGCGCCACCCTAAAATCTAGTTGGTTTGGGCGCTTCCTGTGTCCCGGTGTCCTGGTCGTCATTTGTGCCCCGGTGTCCCGGTCTGTATATACACTCGTTTTTGAAATGGTCTTTTTTTTGGTTTTTAGTTTTTTACCTTTTTTTAGTTTTTTTAGTTATACCTATTGATTTTAATGATTGCCCCGTCGTCATTTATATATCCCCCTGTGCCCCGCAGCGTCCTTGTTGCAGTTGTTTCCCGGTCATCATTTATAGTCCCTGCGTCCCGGTCGTCATTTGTGTCCCGGTCTGTATATACATTCGTTTTTGAATCGGTAAATGATGAATTAATTTTTTTTGTTTTTCCTCTTTTTTCTTTTTAGTTTTTTTGTAGTTTTTACCTTTTTTTTAGTTTTTTTAGTTTTTTTTTTACTTATGTCCTTCATTTATAGGTCGTCGTTTATATTGTATGTCGTCGTTTTTATGTCGTCTTCACTTATGTCGTCATTTATACTCCCTTTGTCCCGGTCGTAATCAATTCCCAATTTGATTAGTATTTGCAATCACCATCAACAAAGCTCAAGGGCAATCATTAGAATCATGAGGTATAACTAAAAAAACTAAAAAAAAAGGTAAAAAATAAAACCTAAAAAAAAGACCAATTCAAAAACGAATGTATATACAGACCGGGACACCGTGACACAAATGACGACCGGGACACAAGGAATATAAATGACGCCCCCTCAAAGAGAAATCACAGACTGGGACATCGGGACACAAATGACGACCGGGACACAGGGAATATAAGTGACGACCGGGACACAGGGTCACAACTACAACGGGGACGTCGGGGGGCACAGGGGGATATATAAGTAACGACGGCGACACGGGGAATCGTCGATTAGCAATCACCATCAAAAAAGCTCAAGGGCAATCATTAGAATCATGAAGTATAGATCTGAATACGTGTGTCCCTGTGTCCCGGTCGTCATTTATATTCACTGTGTCCTGGTCGTCATTTGTGTCCCGGTGTCCCAGTCTGTAATTTCTCTTTGAGTGTCCCGGTCGTCATTTATATTCCCTGTGTCCCGGTCGTCATTTGTGTCCCGGTGTCTTGGTCTGTAGATACATTTGTTTTTCAATTGGTATATGATGAAATAAATTTTTGTTTTTCCCCTTTTTTTCTTTTTAGTTTTTTTTGGTTTTTACCTTTTTTTTCTAGTTTTTTTAGTTTTTTCTCTTTTCTTTTTATTTTTTTTTTTGTGCTGGAGCTTCAGTTTTGGAAGCTATTTTTTTAAGCAGCTTTTTTTTAGCAGCTTCCTTGACTGTTGCCATTGTAGGTTCGCGCCACCCTAACATCTAGTTGGTTTGGGCGCTTCCTGTGTCCCGGTGTCCTGGTCGTCATTTGTGTCCCGGTGTCCCGGTCTGTATATACACTCGTTTTTGGATTGGTCTTTTTTTTTAGTTTTTAGTTTTTTACCTTTTTTTAGTTTTTTTAGTTATACCTAATGATTTTAATGATTGCCCCGTCGTCATTTATATATCCCCCTGTGCCCCCCAGCGTCCCTGTTGCAGTTGTGTCCAGGTCATCATTTATATTCCCTTCGTCCCGGTCGTCATTTGTGTCCCGGTCTGTATATACGTTCGTTTTTGAATCGGTAAATGATGAAATAATTTTTTTTGTTTTTCCCCTTTTTTCTTTTTAGTTTTTTTGTAGTTTTTACCTTTTTTTTAGTTTTTTTAGTTTTTTTTTTACTTATGTCCTTCATTTATATGTCGTCGTTTATATTGTATGTCGTCGTTTTTATGTCGACTTCACTTATGTCGTCATTTATACTCCCTTTGTCCCGGTCGTAATCAATTCCCAATTTGATTAGTATTTGCAATTACCACCAACAAAGCTCAAGGGCAATCATTAGAATCATGAGGTATAACTAAAAAAGCTAAAAAAAGGTAAAAAATAAAACCTAAAAAAAAGACCAATTCAAAAACGAATGTATATATAGACTGGGACACCGGGACACAAATGACGACCGGGACACAAGGAATATAAATGAGACCCCAGACCCTCAAAGAGAAATCACAGACTGGGACATCGGGACACAAATGACGACCGGGACACAGGGTCACAACTACAACGGAGACGTCGGGGGGCACAGGGGGATATATAAGTAACGACGGCGACACGGGGAATCGTCGATTAGCAATCACCATCAACAAAGCTCAAGGGCAATCATTAGAATCATGAGGTATAGATCTGAATACGTGTGTCCCTGTGTCCCATTCGTCATTTATATTCCCTGTGTCCTGGTCGTCATTTGTGTCCCGGTGTCCCAGTCTGTAATTTCTCTTTGAGTGTCACGGTCGTCATTTATATTCCCTGTGTCCCGGTCGTCATTTGTGTCCCGGTGTATTGGTCTGTATATACATTTGTTTTTCAATTGGTATATGATGAAATAAATTTTTGTGTTTTTCCCCTTTTTTTCTTTTTAGTTTTTTTTTTGGTTTTTACCTTTTTTGTAGTTTTTTTAGTTTTTTCTCTTTTCTTTTTATTTTTTTTTTGTGCTGGAGCTTCAGTTTTGGAAGCTATTTTTTAAGCAGCTTTTTTTAGCAGCTTCCTTGACTGTTGCCATTGTAGGTTCGCGCCACCCTAACATCTAGTTGGTTCGGGCGCTTCCTGTGTCCTGGTGTCCCGGTCGTCATTTGTGTCCCGGTGTCCCGGTCTGTATATACACTCGTTTTTGAATTGGTGCTTTTTTTTAGTTTTTAGTTTTTTACCTTTTTTTAGTTTTTTAGTTATACCTAATGATTTTAATGATTGCCCCGTCGTCATTTATATATCGCCCTGTGCCCCCCAGCGTCCCTGTTGCAGTTGTGTCCCGGTCATCATTTATATACCCTGCGTCCCGGTCGTCATTTGTGTCCCGGTCTGTATATACATTCGTTTTTGAATCGGTAAATGATGAAATAATTTTTTTTGTTTTTCCCCTTTTTTCTTTTTAGTTTTTTTGTAGTTTTTACCTTTTTTTTAGTTTTTTTATTTATTTTTTTTTTACTTATGTCCTTCATTTATATGTCGTCGTTTATATTGTATGTCGTCGTTTTTATGTCGTCTTCACTTATGTCGTCATTTATACTCCCTGTGTCCCGGTCGTAATCAATTCCCAATTTGATTAGTATTTGCAATCACCATCAACAAAGCTCAAGGGCAATCATTAGAATCATGAGGTATAACTAAAAAAACCAAAAAAAAGGGTAAAAAACTAAAACCTAAAAAAAGACCAATTCAAAAACGAATGTATATACAGACCGGGACACCGGGACACAAATGACGACCGGGACACAAGGAATATAAATGACGCCCCAGACCCTCAAAGAGAAATCACAGACTGGGACACCGGGACACAAATGACGACCGGGACACAGGGAATATAAATGACGACCGGGACACAGGGTCACAACTACAACGGGGACGCCGGGGGGCACAGGGGGATATATAAGTAACGACGGCGACACGGGGAATCGTCGATTAGCAATCACCATCAACAAAGCTCAAGGGCAATCATTAGAATCATGAGGTATAGATCTGAATACGTGTGTCCCTGTGTCCCGGTTGTCATTTATATTCCTTGTGTCCTGGTCGTCATTTGTGTCCTGGTGTCCCAGTCTGTAATTTCTCTTAGAGTGTCACGGTCGTCATTTATATTCCCTGTGTCCCGGTCATCATTTGTGTCCCGGTGTCTTGGTCTGTATATACATTTGTTTTTCAATTGGTATATGATGAAATAAATTTTTGTGTTTTCCCCTTTTTTTCTTTTTAGTTTTTTTTTGGTTTTTACCTTTTTTTTTAGTTTTTTTAGTTTTTTCTCTTTTCTTTTTATTTTTTTTTGTGCTGGAGCTTCAGTTTTGGAAGCTATTTTTTAAGCAGCTTTTTTTTAGCAGCTTCCTTGACTGTTGCCATTGTAGGTTTGCGCCATCCTAACATCTAGTTGGTTCGGGCGCTTCCTGGGTCCCGGTGTCCCGGTCGTCATTTGTGTCCCGGTGTCCCGGTCTGTATATACACTCGTTTTTGAATTGGTCTTTTTTTTTAGTTTTTAGTTTTTTACCTTTTTTTTTAGTTTTTTTAGTTATACCTAAGGATTTTAATGATTGCCCCGTCGTCATTTATATATCCCCCTGTGCCCCCCAGCGTCCCTGTTGCAGTTGTGTCCCGGTCATCATTTATATTCCCTGCGTCCCGGTCGTCATTTGTGTCCCGGTCTGTATATACATTCGTTTTTGAATCGGTAAATGATGAAATAATTTTTTTTGTTTTTCCCCTTTTTTCTTTTTAGTTTTTTTGTAGTTTTTACCTTTTTTTAGTTTTTTTAGTTTTTTTTTTACTTATGTCCTTCATTTATATGTCGTCGTTTATATTGTATGTCGTCGTTTTTATGTCGTCTTCACTTATGTCGTCATTTATACTCCCTGTGTCCCGGTCGTAATCAATTCCCAATTTGATTAGTATTTGCAATCACCATCAACAAAGCTCAAGGGCAATCATTAGAATCATGAGGTATAACTAAAAAAACTAAAAAAAGGTAAAAAACTAAAACCTAAAAAAAAGACCAATTCAAAAACGAATGTATATACAGACCGGGACACCGGGACACAAATGACGACCGGGACAAAAGGAATATAAATGACGCCCAAGACCCTCAAAGAGAAATCACAGACTGGGACACCGGGACACAAATGACGACCGGGACACAGGGAATATAAATGACGACCGGGACACAGGATCACAACTACAACGGGGACGCCAGGGGGCACAGGGGGATTTATAAGTAACGACGGCAACACGGGGAATCGTCGATTAGCAATCACCATCAACAAAGCTCAAGGGCAATCATTAGAATCATGAGGTATAGATCTGAATACGTGTGTCCCTGTTTCCCGGTCGTCATTTATATTCCCTGTGTCCTGGTCGTCATTTGTGTCCCGGTGTCCCAGTCTGTAATTTCTCTTTGAGTGTCCCGGTTGTCATTTATATTCCCTGTGTCCCGGTCGTCATTTGTGTCCCGGTGTCTTGGTCTGTATATACATTTGTTTTTCAATTGGTATATGATGAAATAAATTTTTGTGTTTTTCCCCTTTTTTTCTTTTTAGTTTATTTCTGGTTTTTACCTTTTTTTTAGTTTTTTTAGTTTTTTCTCTTTTCTTTTTATTTTTTTTTTTGTGCTGGAGCTTCAGTTTTGGAAGCTATTTTTTTAAGCAGCTTTTATTAGCAGCTTCCTTGACTGTTGCCATTGTAGGTTCGCG
Source organism: Artemia franciscana (assembly GCF_032884065.1). Lineage (NCBI taxonomy): Eukaryota > Metazoa > Arthropoda > Branchiopoda > Anostraca > Artemiidae > Artemia > Artemia franciscana. Next base: position 1,226 of record NW_027067221.1, on the reverse strand, counting down.
CCACCCTAACATCTAGTTGGTTTGGGCGCTTCCTGTGTCCCGGTGTCCCGGTCGTCATTTGTGTCCCGGTGTCCCGGTCTGTATATACACTCGTTTTTGAATTGGTCTTTTTTATTATTTTTTAGTTTTTTACCATTTTTTAGTTTTTTTAGTTATACCTAATGATTTTAATGATTGCCCCGTCGTCATTTATATATCCCCCTGTGCCCCCCAGCGTCCCTGTTGCAGTTGTGTCCCGGTCATCATTTATATTCCCTGCGTCCCGGTCGTCATATGTGTCCCGGTCTGTATATACATTCGTTTTTGAATCGGTAAATGATGAAATAATTTTTTTTGTTTTTCCCCTTTTTTCTTTTTTGGTTTTTTTTAGTTTTATACTTTTTTTTAGTTTTTTTTTAGTTTTTTTTTACTTATGTCCTTCATTTATATGTCGTCGTTTATATTGTATGTTGTCGTTTTTATGTCGTCTTCACTTATGTCGTAATTTATACTCCCTGTGTCCCGGTCGTAATCAATTCCCAATTTGATTAGTATTTGCAATCACCATCAACAAAGCTCAAGGGCAATCATTAGAATCATGAGGTATAACTAAAAAACTAAAAAAAGGTAAAAAACTAAAACCTAAAAAAAAAGACCAATTCAAAAACGAATGTATATACAGACCGGGACACCGGGACACAAATGACGACCGGGACACAAGAAATATAAATGACGCCCCAGACCCTCAAAGAGAAATCACAGACTGCGACACCGGGACACAAATGACGACCAGGAGACAGGGAATATAAATGACGACTGGGACACAGGGTCACAACTACAACGGGGACGTCGGGGGGCACAGGGGGATATATAAGTAACGACGGCGACACGGGGAATCGTCGATTAGCAATCACCATCAACAAAGCTCAAGGGCAATCATTAGAATCATGAGGTATAGATCTGAATACGTGTGTCCCTGTGTCCCGGTCGTCATTTATATTCCCTGTGTCCTGGTCGTCATTTGTGTCCCGGTGTCCCAGTCTGTAATTTCTCTTTGAGTGTCCCGGTCGTCATTTATATTCCCAGTGTCCCGGTCGTCATTTGTGTCCTGGTGTCTTGGTCTGTATATACATTTGTTTTTCAATTGGTATATGATGAAATAAATTTTTGTGTTTTTCCCCTTTTTTTCTTTTTAGATTTTTTTTGGTTTTTACCTTTTTTTTAGTTTTTTTAGTTTTTTCTCTTTT
>NW_027067220.1:0-14825 GCF_032884065.1 Artemia franciscana | reverse complement strand
TATGGCAAGGATTTCTCTTTTGGTTTTGAGAAAAACCCATAGGTCAGAATAACTGGTTACTTTGTTGAGTAACATTTTTTTATCTAAATGCACGTAGTCTAATTGCGTTGGACTATGCAGACTGTTGAAAAACTCAGGGGTCAGAATAACTGGTTACTTGACTTGTTAAGTAACCTTTCACTTATCTAAATGCACGTAGTTTTAACTGCGTAGGATTATGCAGACTTGTTAAATTTAGCGACTGTTAAATTCTAAATGATTTTATTCAAACCTTTTTCAAATTGAAATTTACTAAAGGGGTGTGACTGAGAAATTTAGTCCTGAATTTAAGAGTTCCTAGAAGAGTATGGATGAGAGATTTGGTCCTACATTTGAGGATTCCTAAGGGGATGTGAATGAGGGATTTGGTCCTGAATTTTATAGAGGGGAGGGGGCTGGTCTATATGTTACATATCCCCTTTCCCGTTATAGATTGATGTCCCCATCAATCAGTCTAATCTCTTTCCTTAAATATTGTATTTATTCCTTATTGTCTATAAAAAATTTTTATTATAATTCCATAACCTTGTAAATGATGATTAAATTTTCAGAAATATTTTCCTACACCTTATATATATATATGTCCTGCACCTAGCACTAAAAAAAAATTATTTAAACACAACACTTGACATTAACTGTTATTACACTCGAATACCTGGTTCCAATTGTTCATTTTTATTTGAAGTTTTAACTGTTATATCTGATTTTTAATTGATCCCAGGTATTTTAACAATAAGAATAAAAATACACGACGTAATATAAGATTTTCACTGGCACTTTTATTTACTTAAATTTATTATTCACTATTTGGCACTTTTTTTAAAGGTTCATCACTTATTAGTTCTGGATATTATTTTCACACCAATCACAATTTTCGTGTCCTTGCCCTATTTACTGATTGAACAAATATATTGTCATTTTCTAATTTATCACCATTTAGCAAAAGTAAAGATTTTGTTTTTACGCTTTTACAAAATGGGAAGCGCGGGACTCAGAATCACTTATCCCCAGCAGTTTAAGTACAAATGTACGGCCGGTACTACAGTTCTTCTGTCCTGCTCCCGCTCTCTTCTGCATTTTTAGCGTTATCTTAATTGTCTTTGGCGTTATCTTAATTTAATTCAATAGACTGGAGTACTATCTAACACCTTACTTGGGTCTCCTGTTCTAAAACTTCATTAGGTGTGTGAGGGTTTCCATATTGAATCGGGTTTACTAATGGTGTTTTTGCGTGGGTATGTTGTCGTACCCGCTGGCTGGATGTTTCGTTTTCTCTAGTCATCGTATAGTTAGAAATGAAAGATGGGTGATAGTTTTCTGGTTGAATCAGACGTGTCTTGGGCATTCTTCGGTGGTTGATAAATCATGATAGGTGTTTTTGAGTCTTTGACCATGACGTTTGTTGGCCAATGTTAGTAGTATGCCAAATTCTGTAATAAAAATTTCCAAGCAGAATCATGTTGTTAACATATAAAATGGTACTAGTGATACGATAATATAAAGCATTATTGCAATTTTAAATTGCATAATAATAGTACATAATTGCATAACAGTAATATTATATATTTTTTTTTCAACATTCAAAGTGAAATCGAATGTACGATTTCTTAAAAGAAGTTTTAAATTCTAATAATTCTCAGGTACATTTGAAGTAATGTGAGGTATATTTGGTCATATAGCAGCTGAAAATAGTTATATTGGTACTACACTATTACTATATTATTATGATTACATGTAAATATAAGAACACGGCACTAAAGAGGGTTATATATATATATGTAAGATTATATAGAGGTCTTAATGTTTTAGATCATATTTTAATAAAAAAAAATTGAACCTCCAATGCGTGATTAGTCGAAAAGTAATACATTTTGCATCATAGCCTTTCAATTATCACGCCTCGGAACGTTTTTTCCCTTTTCTTGAAATAGATCAGCAAAATTACAAGAGATGACCTCTTAAATCTCTTGTACATAAAAAGATAGAACGAATTTTTTTGTTCTTGTTAGAGGTCTATATTTACATAAAGATTTTCTGCCAAGAGTATTTTTGATGTATATGCCAAAAAGTAATACCGTTTGTTGTATCATAGCCTTTTAGCTGTTATACACCAACAATATTTCTACAGTAGGGAAAGGATGTTACGTACGGAGAAAGACCTCTTAATTTCCCCGGATTATTACATCCTCCCTGTTAAAATGGCTTAAATATCATCAGGAGCAGTAGGGTTCAATTGATGCATCTCTTGTGCCTCAATTGCATCAGTATTTATCCTTTTTCTCTTCAGTATTTTCCCATAGTTAATTGTTAGTAGCGCTCTTATTGTTAGTGAAATAAGAAATACCATGAATATTGTGATTATAATATTATACCATGAGTTTGGTGAGAACAAACCGTACTGGCTCTCCACGTATTTCAATCTTTGGTCTTCGTTAGTGAATAAGGGTATTTGCATATCTAACGCTTCCTTTATTTTTGTTAATTGCATTGTACCTTTGATCTTTTCTATTTTTGGCCATATGGATGTTTTAGATTCTTCATCATTTATATTCGGAATCGTGAAGGACAAGTTTATTCCTTGAAAATTTATTATTTTTGGGCTCATGACGTTAGTGCTGGTTGTGATTAGAGGTGTTTGGACGGTTGTTTCTTTAGTTACAAGTCTGCAACCTTGTTTGATTGTAATAGTCCCAACATCCTGTAATAATATTTCGGTTCGATAGCTGGGGTCAATTTTTTCTGTATTGTTATAACAGGATAGAGTTCCCACCGTCTTTTTAGGTACTGTAAATAACCATAAGTCGTTCCGTAAATTAATGAAAGTTTCTCTTTTGGTATTTCCTATTAAGGCTTCACAAGAATCAGGAATATTTTGTTGCTGCGATTCCTTTAGGAATAGATCTAGCATGCATGATCCTATCTTTACGTTATATATAGGTAATGTAAGTTGGCAGACCAAATTTTTAAATGACACGCATTCTTTTAATTCTTCGGTATTTGCTAACGCGTATTTTCTTCTATCTTGATCTATTAACATATATTCCGCTTCTGGGATGATGCTCATGAAGGAGTTTGTCTCTTTAATGTTGATGGGAAATGTAGATATTTTGTATAGGTCGTATATGGATTGTTGATTAATCAAAGGAATTGTGACTACAGCAAATAGTTGCTCATTGATCTCGGTAATATGCACCTTTAGTTTTGTATAATACAAAAACAAGTTAGCTACTTCTGGTTCTACTGGTAAGTGGAGACCAAATGTTAAGTGAGTCTTTATTTCGTTTAGGATGTTCTTAAGATCCGAGGGATCCACTAAGTCGTAAGAAAGAGTACCTCCTGTTAACTCAAATAACGCGAACTCAAATTTACTGACATCAGTGGCTAAGTTCAACAAAGACATAATAACAATGTCTAGTGATACCATTGTTAGGCTGGAATCAGAGATTACTCTGTCTACCTCATTTTTTAGATAGTTCATTGTGCTGACTGTTCTTGATATTTTCTTGGATATAGCCTCGATTTTGTCTTTTTGGTAATTGGCTATGCTTGCTTGTATTTTTTGGACATGTAGTGTTGTATTCATGGCTGTGTTGAGTCTTTTAACATTATCTCTTAGTATATTTAAATCTTCTTCGGTTGACAAACCGAATAGTCGGGAAGCAAGCTCTCCTACTATTGGGATTAGACTTGTTGATCGTTTATATTTACTTCTTCGGAAAAATACTTCGAATATACGTGTAGTGCTTTGTTTAAGTTTTTGTATTTCTGTATTGAATAGTTCAAATAACGCCTCTAACCTTTGTCTATATAAGATAAGGAATGCCTGATGAGTTGAGATTTTATGAGCATTCTCCATGGTTAATTCCGGGAGGGGTTCTAATTCATCCTTTGCTGGTTCGTCAGCCATGGCCAGTCGCGCGCAAGTTTTTTTACCATCTATTGTCCAACATTCTCTCCAGTGACCTTCATCTTGACATTTTTTGTCTCCATCCACACATCGTGTTCTACCATAGTCTGTCTCGACAAAAGGGATTTGCCATCTAACTTGTATTCTTCCCTTTTTCGAAGAAGTCCAAATCCAGCTAGTTGATTGCCATGGTTGCCTTACTGTTATTAAAATTTCATCGTTTTTAATTGGCATTAGTACACCAGGGATAGTACTTGTAGTAATTTCTGATATTGAGGTGTCTAACTCTATTGGTTGTGGGTCAGTCGTCGTGGGGTTTGACGAGGGGAATGTTTCTTCCACTTCTGTTATTGGGGTATGTTCAGTTTCGATTGCTGTTGGAGTAAAATCAGTTTCTGCTGTGGTTTCCTCGTTTTGAGTATCGTATTTCCAGAAAGTAGTCGTTTCGTATTTTCTTGAGGTGCTTTTGGGGATTTCCATTAAGCCGTTTGTGCCTTCTTCGGTATAAGACGTAATACGTGGAACATGGGCGGTCGTGTTGATTTTGGTAGCTTCCGTTGTGACGTTTATTATTCTACAGAAATATTGACATTTAAACTTGTATTTTGGTTTGCTGGTACCATTAGTGGAATTCAATCCCACTTCAATATTTTCTATGCCTCTTATTATTTCTGGTATTTTATTTGTTCGCGTTACGAGGTCAGATACAATGCTCGTGGTTTGGGTTTCAATTGTAGCGGTTTGCTGTGTGTCTGGGGAAATACTGGTTATATCTCTTGTTTCAACTTTCGTTGGTTTTATTTCAGATAAATTTATTTTTTCTTGCATTTGTTTGTTCTCGGCCCTGTTAATTTGTTTTGGTCCATTCCATAGTTCTTTGAAGAAATTCCATACTGTGGGCAATTCGTTCAATAATGCATATTGTCCATCGTAAAATTTTCTTTGTCTAAGTTGGGTCTTTATTGGCTCAATTGTATCCTGGGTCTCTTTATCGATATCTGAGTTTTGGTTTTCGTTAATTGACCTCCTTTTTCTTTTTTCAATGGTTTTTCCGAATCCTATAGCTTTATCGATTTCGGCTATTTTAGCATCAAAATCATCTACTATTCTCTTTATTTTGACTTTTGGAAAGTTAGGGGATGTTTCTTTCTTCTCTTTATGGTTGTTTTTGCTTGTTTGTAGTCCCTTGTCTGATTTTAAAAATTGAAAAATTGATTCTTTCAGGTCAAATGTATTTTTCTCTAGTCTTATAACTTGTTGGAACAATGTTTCAAATGGTTTAGGGTCTAGCTTCATAAAAATTTTCCAAGCATTGTTACTAGTTAGAAGTGAATTTTCGTGTTTGAATATTATTCCATGCTTTACGACATCTTGTGTATGGGCACTTATACACATGGTCATCAAAATTGTTAAGATCATCTTTCTTATCTGTAATTAATATTTAATCAATTATAGAAAGAAAAAATGGATTGCGTGACGCTGAGATTTATTGAGTATTATTGGAGTTTTTGAGAGAGTTTTTGAAGATAGACTCAAGGGGCTAACACGCTATTGTCATTACGATATAGTGTTAAAAAAATCAATTTAAAAAAAAATATCAATAATTTTAAATTGGGGGATTAAAGAATATTAAAGATGCTTCCAATGAAGACTCGTGTCTGAATAGACTAAAGTGTCATTACGGAAGATCTTTGGCACCGCCCATTTCAGAAAAAGGGGCTATTTTAAATAGAGAAAAACAAGGATTTTTTGGAAAATAGGGGGGAACACTCCCTAAAAATCACAGAATCTTAACGAAAATAATACAATCGTATTCGGCGGATCCGAGAACCTAGTAGCAAAAATCTCATGTATTTTTCTCAAAAATGTTGAATTTTTTGTCAGAAAATTAATAATTGGTGTGTGTTTTTGGAAGATAAAATAATAATATTGAAGGGTGCAATCATTAGGTATTTAGCAAATTAAAGTACTAGCTTAGTCTCGCTAATAATCTATTAGGGATTTTTTTTTTTTTTTTTTTTTTTAAAGTTTTGTTTTAGGTCTAGGATGGAGTTAACTCAAGACCTATTAGATGTTCTCTACTCTCATTGGGGGGGGGATGGATAGACATTGGCAGTATTTATATTAAAGTTATCTTATTTAGTTACAAAAATACCTAGATATAAAAAAAATTAATAGCACTTGTATTTTGAGAGGATCGCCGTTAAACTTCTTTATAACTCCAAATAGTTAAAAACTAAAATTGTTTAAAATTTTGCTAAACAAGGAAAAATTTGCTTAAAACACATATCTGATAAATGTATGAAATAGTATGAAACAACTTGTGTGTCTGATACGGCTTGAGGCTTAAATTACTAATTAAGTATATGTAATAGAAGGATAGGCTTATTTTATTGTTAAAGTTTTGATTCATGGCATTAATTGGGTAAGATCTAATTATGGTTGGGTGGTTAATGTAGTTTGGAGCTTTAAAAGTAGGGATAATTATTATATTATAAGATTGTAAGACCTAGTAACTATGTTTTTAACTTATTACAGCCATTTTTTGTATGCACTTTGAGAAACAATTATAGCCTTTGCAAAACTTGCACAAATTCGAGAGGGTGTCTTATTGATGTATAATAGTTTGACTTTCGATAAAGTAAGTGTTCTTTCGCATTTAAACTCATTCTAGCTTAAAACTACCCGGCTTAGTTGCAAAAGAAGAACAACCTTTGACTTATGACTTAAATCGTTTTTAAATTTAGTAGGGTCTTAGCCTAACTTAATTAATAAGTTGTAGGCTACTAGTCCTTTGTAGTACAAATCTATATTGTACTTATTTAAAATGAGTTAAACTTTAGGTTAAGAATTTGAAAAGTTTCACAACTTGTTTCCTTTTAATTTTTTTTTTTTTTTCTTAAAGAATGATTGAATAAAAAAAAATAATCATTTTCTCATTATGCAGAAATATTCTCATATCCCAATTATCTTGTCGTTAAAAAAAATAAGCATCTTCTCATTATGCAGAAATACTCTCTTATCCCAATTATCTTGTCGGTTGAAGATGTGCCGTATAATTATGGCTTTTCGAAAAACCTTTAGATTTGATGTATTCACTACCTCAGGTAGATGTAAGTAGATTATAATTGAGGGTTTTATTACAGCACTTTGCATTTGGAATGAGACCCAGTCAAATTAAGAACAATGTTTTACTTTGTAAGTAGCAATATTTCAATAGAATGATGCGACTATTTTTGGTTCTTATAATAAATATAGTAGTTAACTTTAGTTAGCTACTAAATTAAAAGTTAAGTGTTTAAGTTTCTTTTAAAAAGAAAGTTGTTTTCTTTTATCATTATATAAAAGTCTCGTTTTACAATACATTGTTCAGTTGTTTAGATGGGAAGACTATATTCTGTTATCTAAGCGAGATACATAAGTATACTTTGTGAACAAATGTTTATCAAATATAGTTATTGTGTTTTGATATGTTTTCAAAGCTTGTATTTTCAAAGCTTGATATTTGAAGTATTTTTCAAAGTTCGGACTGTGTCATGAATCCATGTAGATTGCATAAGGTAAGAGATTGAATTTTGTTAAATGCCTTTGGGACATTTTTTGTTAAAATTACGCGAAGAGAAAAATTTTTTTTTTTTTTTAAGTAGTAGGCTAAAGGTTAGTAGGCTAAGTGTTAAGTTTAGATTTTTCGTGTGTTATATGCTATTACACTTATTTATAATAGTTTGTAAAGTTCACAGGTCCGGCGATTTTGGTAATTTCTAAACATATTTATCTTACTATAAGTATATGAATTAAGTTAGTTATACGAATGTTATATATTTTTTTTTTTTTAATGTTAGTTTTTGGTAAGCGTAATTTATTTTGAAGAATCATTACCTTATTGCCATATATTTCCTGTTTCGTTCTCCTTTCTGTTCCTGAAACGTTTTTACTTCATTTGATTTTATTTTATTTTTTTTTTTTTACTTTTAGTTGCATTTAGGGGTGTTTTGTTCAAACTCTACTTCTGCTATTATCTCGTAATAGTTTTCTTGGCTTTTGGGTCCGAAAATTGATAGTAATTGTAACCCGTTTACAAGTTCTCTTCCAAATTTCATGTTTTTAAAATTGGAAGTTAAGGAGGGGTGAAGTTTTCGTGCCTCTTTCCTTAGCTTTTTTACTTTTCTTAGGTCAACTAACGTTAAATGTGGCTTCCAGTTTTCTTGATTTACAATTCGTACTCCGCTTTTGGTAATTTCTTTCGAGATTTCTTCTATGATTGGATTTAGGCGCGTTTTAACTACCTCTTCGTTCTCTAATTTCGCATATATAATTTGCTCAAAGAAATCCCCGATGCCTTGAAAATCAAGATAAAGTTTTTCATTTATGAAATTTTGTCTATATTTTTCTATGGTCTTGACAAAAGCACTTTTTACATGTTCAATTTCAGTATTATTTTTCAGATGCAATACTTTTAACGTTAGATGGAAAGAGTTTTGTTTGATTAAGGCTTTTGTTAACTTAGGGTTTGTTTCAATTACGTGTTTTTGCATTAATGAAGCATTCATCCTTATCTGAGGGTTTTTAACTTGGATTGCGAGGAAGTAATTCGGCTGAGATTCCATTACTTCATATCTTTAGACCAGTCCAATTTCTAAAAAAAATTAAATTGGGTTATATTAATAATTATTGGGTGGAGTTAGGCATGTTTCCATGGATAATTTCGTGGGATTAGCTGTTTGTTACTCAGGAGGTTTAAAATTTTTGTAAAGTAGACAGTTTTGTTCCACAGTTGATGTCGAAATTATTTTGCACGTTGAAAATTGGTCCGCCTATATATGTTAAAAAATCTTTCGATCTAGGAATAGGAGCTGACCAAAAGGTTAATCTAGATATTTGACCTTTATTTTCTGAATTGTCTTCCGCGAACATAAGATATTTTTGTACATTTTTAGGTATTTGAAGGCTCCACAGGGTATAATTTATATTTCTTTTCCGCATAAGAAGTCGGACGTGCCTTCTGCACTGTTCTTTTAAGGTTAAGAGTCCTGACACGTTATGGATTACTTTGAAAATTAATATTTTATGGAAAAATAGGGGGTCCTTACAGTTCGTTAATTTTTCAAATACGATTATATCTGTTTGAGGCTCTATTTTTGACGCAAAGTTGTCATCGCGTTCGCTACAGGTAAAGATTATTTGTTTCAGTTCATTGTAATCTGGTTCATAAATATGGAATTTTCGGCCGTTTCTTATCAAATTACTAGCTGAATAATGGTTCTTGTAGTCTTTATAAATTTTGTTTAGTATGTTTGGTTTTTCCAACAAGACATTTGTATTTCTTTTTATCAATATTGACAAAAATCTCAGAGGCCATATGATTGTATAGCCTCCGTCATTATAGATTCTCCAAAAATTTTCGCTGATCAATGTTGCAACTAGAGGATATTTTTTGAGGGGGATTCTGTTAAGTAAGATCGTAAAAGTCTGAGACGCAAGTTGCTGTTTATACTGGAAGTTTTCTCTTCTTATCTTGCGTGTAAATGAACAAAATAACAAGATGAACAAAATTCTTGTTATTATCTTATTAGTGATGCTTACAGGAATTTCGAGAAGGTTGTAGAGAGTTTGGTATTGTAATTCTCTTGTTGCTTTCTTAACGGCATTTTCGAAATCTTGGTCTAATAATTTGTGTTCACTTTCTGACAAATTTGGCAAACTTTGTGTTTTACATGGAAACCAAGCTGTTCGATTTTTCAGGTATCTAGGGGGAGTTTTTATGGTTCTAGTTGTTATATCAAAACTTTCCCCATTCTTCAACCTGGTAAGGTTGGGATAACTTAAGGCTCTTTTTAATGGCATGATATTTCTTCTTCAACTTTTGTTAGTTATAGGCAGGTTAGTAAGTTAATTGGCGGTTACCTTGATACTGGTTTCTTCTAGAATCGCGTATGACGTGTTTATTAAGGTATTGATTTCTATTCTCTTCCAACCAAATTTTTCTTATATTTTACACGGTTCTTCCTTGTCTACAAATTAGAAAAGTTACATAAGGGGGGAGGAGAAAAAAAGGTAAAGGGTAAAAAGGAACCGTCAATTTCATGATTTTCTGTTATTCTTAAAATTGGCCCATTATTGGCCATTAAATTATACGCTGACTTCAAAAGGTAGGGGGTTTTAAATGTTAACTGGAAGTCTTTTTCGTTGATTCCGGGGTCATTTTCCATGTACATTATGTATTTCTTTAGGAAAGTGGGAATATGGAGGCTTTGTATGGAATAATTAATGTCCCTTTTCCTTAATGTTTGCCGTATTTTCTTTCTGCATAGGTCTTTTAGACTGAGTTCATCTGAGGCCGTGTGAATTATTTTATAAATCAATTCCTTACGAAAACATAGGGGGCTAGCTGTGTCTAGGAATTTTTCATACACAATGATGTCTTTATCTGGCAAAATTTTTGATCCAAAATTTTCATCATTCATGTAGAATTTTGTTGTTACATATATTAACTCCATATACTGTTCATCATAGATATAATGGGATGAATTTTTTACAATTATTGGGTCAAAATTAGTACTGTATCTCAAATAGTGCTCATATATTCCCAACAATATATTTTCATCTTCCACAATTTTGTAATTCACATTTAGTAGTAAGTCCAGAAACTTTAAGGGCCATATTATTTTGAAACCTGATTCTTGTTCTATGTGCCAAAAATTTTCGCGTATTAAGGATGCTATTAGAGGATGCGCAACGGGGGGCGTTGCTTGGAGTAGGGCTGTGAAGGTGTGTATAGCATTTCTGTGCCTATAATCGTAATCTTTGCTCAATATATCTAATGAAAATGATCCATATAATAGGATGATTATTCCGTGTATTAAGAGATCCTCGTTAAAAATAACGGGAACTTTCAATAATGAATATAAGGTATTATATTCCAAGTTCCTTACTGCATTAGTTATTGCAGATTCGAAGATTATTTCCCGTAGTTCATAGTCTATTACTGAGAGGTTTGGTAAACTTAGAGTTTTATTTGAAATCCAAAATTCTGGTCTCGCAAACATTAGGTCTTGGTTGGTTTCTAGGGTGTCGGTATTACTTAAGGTTCTTTGTCTCGGCATTTTCCTGGTTAGTATTAGTCACACGTATAAGCAGGCTAATTATCTAATGAGTAATTACCTTTTTCCGCCTTGAGTCCTTTTGGTGATTCGTCTAAAAAAAAATTGTAGATTTTGTTTATTGTTTGAATTTTTTTGATTTTAATTTACCTTTATATGCGTCTTTTTTTGCTTCTACCGATTTTTTTCTCTTTAAGAAAATGTTATTTCCCCTTACTGCGTAATTTTGGGACGTTGGATCATACATAAATTTGGCGTAATGTCGGATTTCATCTAAGGGGCGGTGAATTCCTTCGTACTTAATACAATTTTCATTTTCCTCTATCTTATAACAAATTTTCGGTGGTCTACATTTATCAATTAAAAGTAGATCGGTTTGATTCGGACCCTTGCAAAACCAATAGCTTATATTAAATTTTTGTTGTAGTTTTCTTATTAATAGTTGAAGGCTTGTTAAGTTTTTTCCTTTCTTATTTTTATTTGAATATTTTATTTTTACTTCTCCTCTCGCGGGTCGATATTTAGGAGTATTCGCTAATTTTAAGCCAAATCTATATGTATGAGGTTCAAATTTTGTTAAATCGTAATTGAGGTACCATGTTTCAGCATATACCTCTTTACCATTCTCATCTTGAACTAAAATCGCTGCCGCGTATATAATGTTTTCCTTAGCATGTATAATTGAAATAAATTCTGTATCTATAATGGCTTTGGACATATTTTGGTGGTAAATGGGGTAGTAAATTAAGTTAAAAGGGACTTAATAACTTGGAGAAATCGGAACTGAGAAATAAGAAATGTTTTGCAAGTTACAAGTTAGGAATGTCAAGTAATAAGTGGAGAAGTACAATGTACAAGGATTTTTACTCAAATTCATTCAAAAACGGGCGAATATTCTAATAATGGGAAGAATTAATTGGTCTAACATGGGTTGAGGCAATGAAGAAATAGTAATGGGGAAATCGAGTTGGTGCTCTCAACAAACTCATACGAAGTTCGTAAACAACACCAACTCCAACTACCGATTATTGGCTCACGGGGAATTTGGGTTTGTCAAAATTCAATTTACAGTTTGTTGCAATTTACTTTTATTTGTTCACTTTACCGCTTGCTGTAACAATGAAGAAGTAGCTTTCAAGGAGTCCCCTCAGGTAGTACGCGGCAAAGCAAGCTGAAACACGCCAAGCCTTGCCACTACAACCCGCAAGGGCGCCTCGCTTTCTCTATTCAGGTTTCGTGTATAGTAGACTTCTTGTAATTTCGAATGTAATTCTGGTTTCGAAACCTAAATCGTCGTCTATGTGTAAGGTTTAGCAATATTAATAAGCTTTCTAATCAACGTTTTGTTACTGTTGAGTTATACTTGTGGTAATATAGTTTACCAAAGCTACGGGTTATATTATTAGAGAATTTAAAGTTTTTAAGAATTAGGAAGTGTCTCGCCTACTTATCTGGCGAAACGTTTAGTCGACGGGGCAGTTCTAATTTTAACCCTTAAGATAATCCTTAACTTAAAGGAATTATTTTAAGAAAAATGTTAATGAAGCAGTTGCACTCATGCGGTTAATCTTAGCAAAAATGTGATTTTGAACTCACTTAGAATAATGAGCACTCTTTGAAGATAGGCCAATTTCTCACTTGGAGTCTTTCAGCTTTCCTGAAAGGTACTTTCTTTTAAGGATGTTTTATTACGGGATGGTTTCTTAGCGCAATTAATTGACAATTAGCAAAAAAATGATTATTTTATTATTATTTTTTTTTTCCTTTATTTTATCCAGGACTGGTAGATTTTTATTTTTCTTTTATTAATAATCTAATTTATCTGGTTTTTTGACAACTCGGCCTGACCTTGTTGTTATCTTCTCTTCGGTAGACTCGTTTTTTTTCTTTGGCTTCGCTAGCGATATCAAGTCAAACTTTTTATATTGTTTTTTAAGAAATTTTTGACCTTTAATTTGTGCCTTTTTAGCCTGGGCAGTCGCACTCTGTGGTCTTGTTCCTTCCACATCTTTGGGCTCATTTGTGCCTGATTCACTCTCAGTATCTGAGGAACTAGTTGTAGATTTAGTATCTGGTTCTCTTGAAGTAGAAGTTTGAGATTTAGGTGTAGATCCAGCTCGACCTTCGTAAATTTCTTCACCTCGTGAAGTGGAGGGTTTATTGATTGACTCGTCCTGTTGATCTCTGGGTTCGGGAGAATTGAACGATTCTTGGGAGCTTTGGGAGGATTCAAATGTCTTCTTGGGGTGCCTCCACTGCTTGAAAGCCATGTCTTCCGGGGGGTGAGGAAGTGTTTGTATTAAGGTTTCCTTCCAAGATACCCAGTCCTTTGGTTTTGCCTTTGATACGGTTATATCGTGATACTGTTGCTCATCAGTAGGTGGATCAGTATAAAATGTACTTTGTCTAGTTTTAATGGGGTAATTAATGATATCCATTGCTTCTCTTAATGTTTGTTTTTGGGGTTGATTGTCTCTTTGTGACTCTATGTCCCTAGGAGTTTGTACAGCCTTATTTAATTCATCATGTAGCGATAAAGGTCTGTCTATTGGTGAAATAGGTTTCACCAAATTGTCGGGGAAACGTTTTGGTGGAAAAGGTGTCGAAATTCGATCCGGGAAAAATTGCGTTTGTGGAGAAATTGTATAGTCCAACTCTTCTGATTCTTCACTGGAAGAGGAATCGCTATTCCTCCGTCTCCGCGTAACGGGGGTACTTTTTGGGGGGGTAACCATATTTGTCATGGTTAGAAATTCATTAAATTTTTCTTCGTCACTACTGTTTTCAAAATATCCTTGTTTAAAATTAAAAGGTTTAAGCTCACTTAATCTGGAGCGAGGTGGTTGATTTTCGTCCTCAGATGTATTTGATGTTGAAGGTTGAGGGGTCCATGTTTCTGTGAATTTTGCCCTTTTTATACGACTAACATGGGTTTTATAAATTTTTCCTGTTTTTGGTTTTAATAGTTTAAATGTAACATTATTATCATACCTTTTAATTATTCTTAACGGTCCTAGGTACCGGTCCGAAAGTTTCTTGCCGTCCGATTTGTTTTCATTTTTTAAGTAAACGCAATCTCCTACTTGGAAATCGAGTTTACCTTTGACATTAGGAATATTTTTTGCTTCTTGCTTTCTTTTTGATCTTTCTATTTCTTGTTTTACAAGTTTATAAGTTTTCCTCATTCTATTGATAAATTCTTGTTTATAATCTTGAGAATCATTATAAAATTGTCGTGACTCTATAATTTCATCATAAGGGATTCGAAAGTCTCGTCCGAATAATATATAAAATGGGTTATCGCGAATGACCTGGGAGTAAGCTGTATTTATTACATTTGTTAAATAAGGTAGGGTATCATGCCAATCCCTGCGATTTTCTTTCGTGTAAATACTTAAAATATTAGAAAATAGTTTGTGTCTGTTCTCGATTTTCCCATTGGCCTGTGGATGATAGGGGGTCGATACCAATTTATTTATTTGAAGGAAAGACATTAAATCCTTGGTTACTTTCGCTACAAAATTAGGGCCGTTATCGCTTAATACTGTATTAGGGATACCGAAATTAAGGAATATTTTAGCGAGAGCTTTCGACGTTGTATAGGCGCTTTGATTTTTTAATGGTTTAGCAAAAGTGAAACCAGAAAAATGATCTATTACTGACAGTACACAGGTGTGTCCTTCATTAGACGTGGGTAATCCTCCACTTGTACCATATAAATCAAAAGAGACTATGTCAAATGGAAACCGGGCCGTAGGCGTTCTTCCTATCGTTGGATT
>NW_027067219.1:0-14827 GCF_032884065.1 Artemia franciscana | reverse complement strand
GCTTTATTGAAATCATTATGACAGTATCACAAAAGAACTTTGATGAAGCAGTGAAGATTTTAACGGAAAAACTTGATGCTGTAATCCGTTCTCAAAAAGACATCATCAAGTCCGTTCAGTCCCTTACGGGGGAAATAGCTACGCTAAAAAAGGATGCCTCCGATCGAGATATAAAAATTGGGCAACTGGAAAGGGAGTTAGAGGATCAAAAATTAAGGTGTGATCAACTGGAGAATCAGGTACTGGAAAGTGATGTCAAGGACCGCAAATTGAATTTGTTAATTCATGAAATGCCTACTGAGCGGCCGTCTCAAACAGTTGAAGAAAATGTGAATAAATTGTTATCTGTTAAAATGGAGATAGGCGACCCCATTCAGATTACGAAGTGCTACCGCATGCTCGGTGGTTCCAATGCTCCGTCTCGTCTGTCAGGCCACGTTAACGTTACTAATCGAAGGCCTCGTCCTGCACCTGTATTTATCTCGGTTGTAAACGAACAGAACATTCAGAGGATTCTCAACTCAGTTCGTAAATTGGAGGGGAGCGGCATTCGTGTGTGCACGGATCTTCCCCCCAAGCTAAACGCTACTTGAAATGAACTTCTTGCAAAAGCAAAGGATTTACGTGAGTCAGATTCTGCGAAGTTTACGCGTGTTAAACAGAAGGGCTCAAAGCTTTGGCTTGAATCCAAATCCACGGCCTCGTCACCATGGGAATGAGTGATGGGTTAGTTTTTGCTGTCCCTTTGTGATTATTATTAGTATTGTGATAGAAATTTAGATTGATTTTCTTGCCACTTCTGTCAGCGTGTTGTGTACATGTTGGGTTCTACAACCTCGTTTTTTGCGTATAATCTTTTTTTTAGTTTTCTGGTGTTAGTAGGTCTAGTGAAAAAAAAATTAAGTTTCGAGGTCTTGTTTGTTCTCTGCCACTTTTTTACCCGATTTGCCGGATTAGTAATGTGATGCCATTTCCATTTTTCCGTCGTGCCTGCCTGGGACATAAGGTAAAGATGAAATTTATATATAACATGTGAGTGGTGAGGAGTCTGGGGGAAGATTGGGGAGCCGCCTTGGTGATCAGCTTGATCTAAAAAATATTTATTATGATTTTTCCCCTTTTGCTAAAGGTGTTTATGATGATCACTTAGTTAGCCTTCCTGCTACTGATTATTTATTTGAAGGGGATTTAGAAACACCTGTAATTGATGGGAACTTAAGATCAGCACTTTTTAACTGCAGAGGTTTGGCTAGTAGCCACGAGTTTGTTTCGCAGTTACTTTGTAACCACAGGGTAAGTATCTTAAGCCTATGCGAAACGTTTTTAAATATTGAAAATGCAGAATTAATGAATTGTGATGGATTTAAATTAATATCTAATAATAGGGAAAATAGAGAGGGTGGCAGATTTGGACTTTTTGTTCGAGATGATATTCCATTTGTTGTGAAGAAGAAACTATCTAAGCATGGCCAAGAGATGACTTTTGAGAGCCTTTGCATTGAGTGCGTGAACGATAATAGGAAAGTTCTTGTTTGTGTTGTTTATCGATCACCATCGCCTTCGTTACAAGAGGTTTTGTGAATTTATGAATGCTTCATTGAAGATGTGACTAATTTGAATTCTGAGCAAGCTCTGGTAATGGGTGATTTTAATATTAATATATTGTTATCTAAGACAAATAGACCGGGAATTTCTAATCATTTCCATAATAAATCGCTTGAGTTTCTGTGCATGAATCTATCAAAATCACTTTTATCATCATGAAGGTCTGCGACCCGAGATACGGAAGATACGGCTACTCTCATTGATAATATTTTTTCTACTATCCCCGTTACTCTTTCGCATATTATCTTTATAGATGTTTCTGACCATTGTGTGATAGTTGCCGATGTTGGAATGAATCACAGACCAAAATTTTCGGAATTTAAACAAACTCGAAAAATTGAAAAAGAAGGAATGGATAAATTGAGGAACCTTTTGTATTTAAATGAATGGACTGCAATTCTAGAATGTGAATGCCCTGAGATTTCTACGGCTTTGTTTTTAAAATATATCCGTGATTTTTCCCCTTTTGCTAAAGGTGTTTATGATGATCACTTAGCTAGCCTTCCTGCTACCGATTTTTTATTTGAAGGGGATTTAGCAACACCTGTAATTGTGGGAACTTAAGATCAGCACTTTTTAACTGCAGAGGTTTGACTAGTAGCCACGAGTTTGTTTCGCAGTTACTTTGTAAAGAAGGAATGGATAAATTGAAGAACCTTTTGTATTTAAATGAATGGACGGCAATTCTAGAATGTGAATGCCCTGAGATTTCTACGGCTCTGTTTTTAAAATATTTACGTAAGTTCTTGGATGAAGCATGTCCATTGAGGCGCATTAAAAAAAAAAATACACTCCCTAAAAAACATGGATCTCACGCGGGTTTCTACACTCTATTTCAACAAAAATAAGCTATTTAAAATATCTATGTCATTCCCATCTACTAAAATAAAGAAGAGTTTAAAAAAGTATAAAAATGTCCTGACACAGTTAATTTGGAAAGCAAAAGCTAGATATTTTGAAAAATCATTTGTAGAAGCTCGTGGGGATCAAAAAAATACTTGGAGACTTATTAACTCTCTGTTGGGAAGGTCTCACAAATCTTCATTTCCGAATGAAATGTTACGTGGTGATGGCACTTTTTCTTCCCATGAGCAGGAAATAGTGAACTTGCTCAATGCTCATTTTGTAAGCATCGGTGAAAAAACAGCTATTGCATCTCATGTTTCTCCAAATAATAATAATAATGATTTTTTTTTTAAATCACATGCCCCCTCCCTCTGATAAAAGCAAGTTCCTTTCCCTGGTCACTGAAATTGAACTAAAACACATCATATCTAAAATGAAGAACAATTCATCTGAAGCCCTTGATGGATATTCGACTAATTTGGTCAAAGAAATATTCCCAGTTATATCACCGGTGTTATGCCACATTATTAATCTTATATTTGTAACTAGTGTCTATCCTTCAACATTTAAGGTGGATCTCCGAGGTTTGAAGCCAATGCTATTTTCCTATAGCAGTGAAATGCGTATTAACAACAGACACGAGCAGATTCTTTGATGAAAAAATTACTGTGGCTTCATTGAAAGCTTTGACATGAATAGGCCGAACAAATTTGCATTTTTTTTCTTTAGAGCTTCATAAAAAATTAATTAGTGGGGACACCTCTAATTTTTAAAAGTAGCAATAAAATTACTTTTAGGAGACGTAGAGAATTGTAAAGTAGCCTCTCCATTTGCCACAAGATTTAAAAAATTTTGGCCGTGAATTTTTTTTTTTATTATCATCAGTTTCCTTTAAAATTTGTCATTTAAGATATTCTTCCTTTACTGTTTAAAAGGGTTGTACTAATCATATAGCCTTGATTTTTGTGTCGTTTTGTAGATCTTATACCGACAAATAATCTCAAAGATTGTTAAGTTTGTAGTTATAACAGATGATTTTTAGCAATAATTCTTAGTATTCAACATTTCCTCCTTTCTCATTGGCTTAAGCACTCCTTGAGGGGTTTGCCAGAATATCATTAAGAATGTTGACATCTCCTTAGCATTAAGACCAGATTTAAAAGGAAGTTGAAAACATGTATAATTGGCAACAACACCTTGAGGCAATATCATTTTAACACCATACGAATTGGAATTTGTTAGGTTACAAAGCAGATAACAGTTTGGCTTTACAAGTAAAGAAACACCGATTGTAGGCCTATAAAATGTATGAACATTATTTTTAAAAAGAATATTATTCTCAAAAACACATCATTTTAAACATTATTGGCCTTTGAAAGTAAAGAAACACCGGTTGTAGACCTATAAAATGTACGAACATTATTTTTAAAAAAGAACATTATTCTTAAAAACACATTATTTTAAACATTATTGGCCTTTAAAAGTAAAGAAACACTGATTGTAGGCCTATAATATGTATGAACATTATTTTTAAAAAGAACGTTATTCTTTAAAACACATTATTTTAGACATTATTGGCTCTTAAAAGTAAACCCCGATTGTAGGGCTATAAAATATACGAACATTATTTTTTTAAATCTAAAGTTGTATTCGTCGGATATTCGTCCATTTTAGTTCAACGGGATCTCATTTTATTCCTAATAGTGCCGTATCTTAGAATATTTTGGTTTTTCTCCATCATCTCATATAGTTGATGATTTATAAGCTCGTTCATAAATGACTGATTACCCCGGTTCGGAACCGGGGTAATCATATACTTTGCTTTACGGAGTAATGCATATACTTATTAAATTAATGTCATTTAAAGTGATATGTTCCTGAAGGTACATAATAAACATTAGGCACCCTTGCCCTGGGGTCATAAATACAGGTAAGGGAGGAAGGAAACCCCTTAGGGGTATTTAATAAATTTTTGAAACTACTTATATTTATATACTATTCATCAAAAACAAGAGCTAAGAGCTCATATGGCACTTGTGACAAGGTCAAGAAGAGCCAAGAGCTCATATGATAGGAGCTCTAGCAAAATTCTAAGAATCAATAGATTGCTTTAAAAGGAAAATCAGAGGCTTAATGCTGGTCGGGATTTAAAATAAGAGCTTTGAGATACAAGGTACTTCTAAATATCAGAATTCATTAAGATCCGATCATCCACTCGTAAGTTAAAAATACCTCAATTTTTCAAATTTTCCCTCTCCCTTCAGCCCTCCAGATGGTCGAATCGGGGAAAACAACTGTAACAAGTCAATTAGTGCAGCTCCCTGACATGCCTACCAATTTTTATCGTCCTAGCACGTCCAGAAGCACTAAACTCACCAAAGCACTGAACCACACCACCTAACTCCCCCAAAGAAAACGGATCCAGTCCAGTTACGGCAATTACGTATCTACGCCGTTTATAAGCGTTTTCCAAGATTTCCAGTTCCCCCTCCAATTCCCCCCCCCAAGGTCAAAAGATCTGGTCGGGATTTGAAAGAAGAGCTCTGAAACCTGATTTTCTTCTAATTATAAAATTTTATTAAGGTCTGGTCACCCATTCTTAAGTTAAAAACACCTCAATTTTTCTAATTTTTCCAAATTAACAACTTCTAGCTCCCTCAAAGAGAACGGATCCGTACCAGTAATGCCGCCCCCCCCCCTAATGACACTGAATCTGGTAGGGATTTAAAATGAGAGATCTGAGTTTCGAGGTCCTTCTAAATATGAAATTTCATAAAGGTACGATCACTCTTTCATAAGTTAAAATACCTAATTTTTTCTATTTTTTAGAATTAACCCTCCCTCCCCCAATCCCCCAAAGAGAACAGATCTGTTCCAGTTATGTCAATCCCGTTTCTAGGACTTGTACTTAGTTTCACCACCAAGTTTCATCCCGACCCCTGTACTCTAAGCATTTTCCAAGATTTTATTCCACCCCCCCCCCCAACTTCCTCTTCACCGGATCCAGTCGGGATTTAAAATAAGAGCTCTGAGACGTGATAGCCTTCCAAATATCAAATTTCTGTAAGATCCAATCTCTCCTTCGTCACTCGAAAATACCTTATTTTTTTTAATTTTTCAGAATTAACAATCCTCCTCCCAACTCCCCCGAAGACAGCAGATCCGTTCCAGTTATGTCAATCTCATATCTAGGACTTACGATTATTTTTACCACCAGGTTTCATCCCGATCCCTCCACTCTAAGCGTTTTCCATGATTTTAGGCTCCCCCTCCCATCTCTTCCCCAATGTCACCGGATCCGGTCGGAATTTAAAATAAGAGCTATGAGACACGATATCCTTCCAAACATCAAATTTCACTGGGGTCTGATGACTCTTTCCTAAGTTAAAAATGCCTCATTTTTTCTATTTTTTCAGAATTAACCCCCCCCCCCCCAACTCCCCCAAAGAGAGCGGATCCGTTCTAGTTAGGTCAATCGTGTATCTAGGACTTGTGCTTACTTTTCCCATCAGGTTTCATCCTGATCCCTCGACTCTAAGCGTTTTCCAAGATTTTAGGTTCCCCCCTCAATTCCCCCAATTTCACCGGATCCAGTTGGGATTTGAAATAAGAGCTCTGAGACGCAACATTTTTCCAAACATCAAATTTCGTTAAGATCCCGTCACCCGTTCGTAAGTTAAAAATATTTCATTTTTCTATTAACCGAAATTTTTCTGAAATATTACCGGCCCCCGAAAAAATATTATTTTTCAGAATTAACCGGCCCCCACCCCCTCCAGATGGTCAGATCGGAAAAATGACTATTTCCAATTTAACCCTAATAGGTTAAGGTTAATAATACTGCTACTAATACATTATGACCCCTAAACAATCTCTATACTATTCGCATGTCAATGCTCTTCACATGTCAATGAAAAATCCACTTTCAATATTCACTTTCAGTGTCGGACCAAGTAATTTTCTCACATCCACTGTCTTCTGGCTCCAAAGTCCGTTTCATTCCGCGATTTGCTGCAGCCCGGACTAAGGCAGGCTCTCTAAGTGGCATGTTCCTAATCAATCGCGAGTCTAATATCTCCGTAAGTAAACAATCGCTCCAAAACTCCTGAAGCTTTGGTAATATAAACAAAAAATACTCTTTTGATCTCGGAATAGTTAAAATTTCCACATCATGCTCATGGTGATATACCACCAAGTGACATTCTTCTTGATTGGTGATTTCTAGCTGACCTTGAATTTGAGCATAGTATTTGTGATTTTTCTTTAACTCCAATTTTGAATTGTGTGACCATAGGAAAAAGTTCTTTACCAATCCTTTTTGGGATGCCACTTCCCTTATGGTCATTCCTCTGGGAATATTATGGACAGTCTTCACTTCAACTGGTGTGCCGTTTTCTAAGCGACCATCAAGAGAAGCTCCAAGAAACTGGATATTTGGATGAATGAGTAGTCCCATTTGATCTCCTTTTATTAATGATACTCCCTTTCTCTGCTCGTACGCCGTCAGTGCAATAGCCTCCAGTAGAATTCCCCTAAGCATTGGAATAGATTTGAAATTAGAATTAATTCGGATATTCTTGACTATGGGTGCGGTTGGAGTATTTTTTTTTTCGAGAAGCTATTCTATGAAAATAAGTGGCAGTAATCCTTTTGCTCCTCTCAAATATCCAGTTATCATTTTGCCCCTTTGTGTTTACGTAGATCTCCTGCAGTTTGGCTCCATCCAGATTCATATTTTTGCAACATAATCAGCCTTTGCGATTTCAAATTCCTCTGGATTCATATCAGGCTTGTTGCAATTTGGTCCGTAATTTTGATCGCCTTTAGGCAAACTCTGATTCTCTTTCTTTTTGACCAGAAATCTCCCACCCATGGTTGCGTAATATCTTTTCTTATTTGTTTTTGTCCGTTTCCGAAGATTAGAAGTTTTCACCGTGTATTCTTTTGTTATTTTGCAAGGACTGTAGCCAAATGTTTTTTTCCATGTAGAAGATTGCCATTTCGGGCCCAAGGAGTAGGATAGGATTGCTCCACTTATCCTAGCATGGTATGACCAACGTTTCGAGCGGCTTATTTGTTTTCCGCCGACGAATTTCACTGCAACAGACATATAATTCTCGGCAAGATTGGTCGTTGCATCGTTTCTTAATAAGTCCACTTTTTTACAAATATTTTCCACGCCAGCTTTTACATCCTCCAAAATAGTTTTCGGAAGGTTATTATAGCGGTTCTCCACAGTTTCTAAGACCCCATTCTTTTTGGCACAGCCAGAATCACACTGTTTATGATTACCAAACACATGCTCTGGGCCTCTTCGTAAGAGTTGTCTTAGATTTTCGGCAGACCCACCATCAGCCGAGTTCTTTTTTATTGCACCTCGTAGATTTTTGGTTAGCTTTAGAATTATGTCATTTGAAAGAAATTTGCTGTGCATCCCTTTTTTTTTGTCTTCACAACATTATGGAGGTATATTGTATAGTTCTTGGTCACGTGATTGGCACATTCTTCTTTTTGGATATATGATCCGTATGAAACACTTTGTCTTAGCTTGTAAAAAACACTAGAATCGCCGTCTCCGATGTATTGTAAATACTGAAGGCAATGCATGGCTTCACTTTGGCGAAAACCTTCAACAAGAATGTCGGTTAAGTAATATTTTATGGTCGTTTTAAGTTTTAATGTTGATCATTACTTCCAGTTGAAAAAAAATTATTTTCTCATTGTCTTTTATAAATGATGCTAGAAAATCCTGCGACCCCTTCATGGAAATTCTCTTCCCTCACGAAAAATTCCTCCATGGAAAGATCCTCCCACGTAACCTGCCCCCCCCCCGACCCACCCTAACCCCAACACAAAAAGTCCCCCTGAAAACGTCTGTACACTTCATAATTAACAACTACTATGTGTAAACAATGGTCTAAGTTTATAAGTTGCTGCCCCTCCCCCGGGAACTGAGGTGGATTTAGTCATCCGCAAAGACATATTTATTAGGTTTTTGACTGAGTTAAACAGAATGGTTATCTCAAAATTTTGATCCGGTGACCTTGGAGAAAAATGTGCGTTGGAGGGGGCCTCGGTGCCCTCCAGTTTTTCGGTCACTTAAAAAGGACACTAGAACTTTTAATTTACGTTAGAATGAACCCTCTTGCGACATTCTAGGACAACTAGGTCGATACAATCACCCCTGAGGAAAAAAAACAACAAAGAAAAAACAAAAAATACGCACCCGTTATCTGTCTTCTGGCAAAAATACAAAATTCCACCTTTTTTATGATAGGGGCTTGAAACTTCTACAGTAGGATTCTCGGATACGCTTAATCTGATGGTGTGATTTTGTTAAGATTATGTGACTTTTAGAGGGTATTTCCGCCTATTTTCTAAAATAAGGCACATTTTCTCAGGCTCGTAACTTTTGACCGGTAAGACTAAACTTGATGAAACTTATATATTTAAAATCAGGATTAAAATGCTATTCTTTTGATGTAACTATTTGTATCAAAACTTCGTTTTTTAGAGTTTTGGTTACTATTGAGCCCCTTCGCTCCTTACTACAGTTCGTTACCACGAACTGTTTGAAAATGTAACTTGTACATGAATAAAAGTAATATAATCTACAATAACGTTGGAATAGAACTTATCAATGTCTCAGGTTTTCCCATCCTTTATTTGTTCTTATTTTTTTTCTGCCCATTGTGAAAATTCAAATGCTAAACTGTTATCTGACTTGTAACCAACCAAATTTCAATGGTCAGCTGTTACCAATTAGACACGTGAAAAAAAATTTAAATTCCCTTTAAATCCGGTCGTAATATTTAACAGTATTTAAATATTCTGGTACAACCCTCAAGAGAGCAATTAAGCCAATGAGAAAGGAGAAAATCTCGTTGCGTATTCAATGCTATAGGAAATAGAATTTGCTTCAAACCTCGGAGATCCACCTTAAATAAGCAAGAATTGTGACCCTACATAAAGGTGATGACCCGAGGTTGTAGAGCGAGCACTGTATAACAGAATTTATTCTTTTTTGAGAAATTTGGTTACATTTCTAAACTTCAGTTTGGATTTAGAAAAGAGCATTGCACTGATCATCCTATGGCTATTATTGTTCAACATAATAGTGATTGTCTTGAGCGTGGTGACACGCCTGCAACTATATTTTTAGACATACAGAAAGCTTTTGATTCCATTTCTCATCAAATTCTTTTGTATAAGCTTTCGAATGCTGGTATTCGTGGTAATTGCCTTAGGTTACTTGAATCGTATCTTCATGGGAGGCAGCAGATACTTATATATAATTATGTTAGATCTGATTATTTACAGTTTCCTAGTTTACATAATGATTTGTGCTCAGCTACTGGAGTTTCTTCTATAGACACTCAGTTTGCTGACGACACTACAGCAACAGTTTCTGGTAAATCTCGTGAAGAGCTAGTGGTCAATTTAACATCCACATATGATAGATTGTCTACTTGGCTCTCTGATAATAGACTACTTCTGAACAGAAAGAAGACGAAGTTTATTGTTTACAGCAGGACGGGTCACAAGTTTCCAGATATAGAACCAGTTTCCCTTTCTGCGAATGAACCTGAGTCTGTTATTGAAAGGGTTGTATCAATAAGATATTTGGGAGTTGTGTTTGATGAGAATTTGTCATGGTAAGAGCAAATTAATCAGGTTAGAGCAAAGTCTGCCCGTGGAGTTGGTATAGATAGATAGATAGATAAGTGTATTTCAAAAACCCGTGGGCCATATACACACAACATATAAATAAATAACAAACAAGCAAGGAAATTAACAACAGTACGAACACGCACAAAAAACAGAATTCAACGCAAAAAGTATCAAATCTAACTACAAAAGAAATTAATCATATAAAACTTTTTCTTCTTATTAAAGATTTTTCTATATATACTCCCACTCGAAATATTGTGGTTGGGTTACTATTTTGTAGAATACCCGGAAGCATCAAATTAATCTTATGCAAATAAATTTCCCGTAAATGCAAGAGCACCGGGCATTTCCGGAGAAAATGATCCAAGTCTTCATCATCATCTTTACAAAGAGGACAAAGATACCGCCTATCAGGACCAACTATCATTTTATTTTTGTCGAACGTTTTTTGCCTGTTCTGGATTGGAAGACAATTTGCCCTAAGCTGAATCCAACGACGTAGAATCATAGCTGGTAAATTAAGTTTAAAATAAACTTCCTCCCCAAAACTAGGTTTTGCCTGATTATAATGTTGTAGGGTTGTAGAATCAAGAACCAGCCCTTGCCAATGCTGAATTTCCTGACTCTCTAATATAAATCGTACCTGGCTTTCTAAATTTGCTGGTACATCGCGAGAGCAAAGACCATTATTCCATAAATAAGGCATTCCTACTTTTTCTAGTAATGATTTAATTTGGGATGGCCACGAGGTTTTTAAACCACATTTCAACATCTCTTCATATGCCACTCTTACTAGTCTATCTTCATTACTCTTAGTTAACTTCAACCAGAATCTAAGCATTAAAATATACCTACGTAGCTTTAAAGAAAACAGGCCCATATCACCTTTCAGAATCTGTGAATGAGTTGTCTGATGTAAACCAAACACTCTTTTATAATACTGGAGCTGAAGGGACTCCAGTTGCTGCACCGTTTCTCCACCCCATATCTCTGCTCCATATTCTATTACGGGTAAAATTTTTGTGTTAAATATTCTTTTATGCATTTTTAGGTTTTTTGATCCCCATTATCGTCGGGTTTCTAAATATAGCTGACATGGCCACCCTACCTCTCTTAATTATTTCATCAACATGACTCCTTAGGCTTCCATTTCCCGATAAGATAAAGCCTAAATATTTTATTCTTTTACTTATAAATAGTTCCTTATTATTAAATTTAAACGTATATTTTTCATCGTCCCCAACCTTCCTTTTTTTAAAAATAACAACTTCGCTCTTTTCAGTATTCAGCCTTAACTTTTTTATATGCAAATATTCATCTATGAGATTCAAAAGAGTCTGTAGATCTTGCGGTTTATTAGCCACCAAAGCAATATCATCTGCAAATAATAAGAGAGATAGTTTTTGAGTCCCTAGGCTAACTTTCGGAGCCCATCTATTCTCTAGAAAATTAACAACATCATTAATAAAAATATTAAACAACTTAGGTGAAAGGGTGCTGCCCTGTTTTACTCCCCGCTTAATATCAAAGAGCTTCGAAAACCTATTACCAACTTGAATGATTCCACTCACACAAGTATACATGCTCACTATCAATCTAACAAATGAATGGGGAAGGCCAATATTTAGCATGGCATCCTTCAATAACTCTCTGTCGACACTATCAAAAGCCTTATGGAGATCCAGAAATCCCACATAAAGACAAGTTTTACCCTTTCCATATTTATCTATTAATGCCTTTAAAATAAACACACTATCTGTCGTCCCATACCCTGTCCTGAAACCTCCTTGTTCTTCATGTATTAAATTATTTGTATTTAACCAATTGGAAAGCCTGGTATCTAATATTTTCTCCAAAACCTTACTTAAAGCAGGGACAAGTGCTATTAAACGATAATTTTCATGAGCCTTCGGGTTTCCTCTCTTAAAAAGTGGTATAAACAATGATGTCTTCCAAGCGCTTGGCCATTGCCCTGACCTTAACACCTTATTACAAAGAAGAACAATTATCGGTATCAAAATGGAAAGAAAATTCTTAAATAACAATATTGGTATACCATCAACACCCGCAGCAGTACCACCTTTTAAATTCTTAA
Organism: Artemia franciscana; assembly: GCF_032884065.1. NCBI lineage: Eukaryota > Metazoa > Arthropoda > Branchiopoda > Anostraca > Artemiidae > Artemia > Artemia franciscana. The sequence goes on along the minus strand of NW_027067219.1, from coordinate 2,610 downwards.
ATATTGACTTAATCTCTTGGCCATTCACATCACCCACTAAATTGTAATCATGTTCTCTCATGGGATAAATAACCATCTCTGGGGTATGCGCTACCTCCTGAAGATCTGCACAAACACCTTCTAAATTATTTAGGTAATCAGGCCATGAATCAGCTTCCGGAACAGCCTGGGTGCTAACATTTCTCCTTCCACAATCATTCTTTATATAGCCCCAAAACTTTTTAAAATCTTTATTTCTAAAATCATCAGCGATATCCAGTTTCTTCTTATGCTCGTACTCTTTTTTTTTTCTTTTTATTAAACTTTTATATTCTCTTCTTTTATCTTTATAATTAGCCAATTTTAGACTTTGATCTTCCGCGCTATCAAATTCCTTCAAACGATTTAATAAATATTTTGCTTCTTCTTTCATTAACTTGCAATCCAAGTCAAAATATCCCTCATTCTTTTTTAATTTTTTAGTTAGGCCACATGATTCTGCACAACTGCCCATTATTTCATTTAACAGCATAATTACATTATGTGCATCTTTTTCATTATCTTCTAACTCTTTCAAATTATTTTTTACATGCGAGTCCAAGAGCTCCCTTCTAAATGCCTCAATATCTTTATTTGTTAAATCATTTCTAATTTGTTTTCCTAAACCTATTTTTCTATAATCCGCATTATAGAAATTTCTTAGTCGTGAACCGTGTTTCGCAAACTGCCCAATCTTCACCTCAAGCATAATAGCTCTATGATCAGATCCAACTAAATCTAATACTCCCATATTTATTGATTCAGGTACAAATTGCGTATTAATTAGCACATAATCTACAACACTCGGAGTTGGACCCGAAAGGCAAGTGAACTCGCCCCTACCCTTATCCTTCCCAAACCTACCATTCGCAATCATCAGACCATGTTCCCCACAAAACGCCAGGAGCTTTCTTCCCCATACATTTATTTTTCTTTTTTCATCCGTGTTGCTTCGTGGTATTCTACAACAAATTGGGACAAAATCACCTAAATCTGGGATCAACACATCTGGGATCTCAGCCTCCAGGCCGGTATAAGCATTGAAATCCCCCATTAACACACAATCCAGATCTTTATAACTTTCTTGTATTAACGAAAATTCTTCCCCTAAAATTTCCCAAGTATTTTCTCGATTATACGAACTATTCTGTGGAGGTATATACACTACACCCAAAATTAATTGCTTCCCACATTTCAAATAAATAGACAGCCAAAGCAAGTTTTCAGATCTACTACTAATTCTCTCATAGCCGTCAATAGCAGATGCTTTAACCAAAACCAAAATGCCACCATAATGTCTATTATTTCTTGCTACATTACGCACGGTCTGTTCAACGAAATACCCGGGGAGAGGTGATATAGGAGAACAATCGTTCCATGTTTCAATCAGAGAAATCACATCAAACGAAAATAAATCGTCATATAAATAGGTCAACTTATCACGTAATCCTTGTATGTTCCATGACACTAGACTCAGTATATGGCCCTCTATATCCTATGTTTCTACGCCTTCTGTTAGCACGTTAACATCACTAGCCTTTGGTTGAGATTGCTCGTTACTAGTCTTAGTCGGGGGAAAGGCAACATGATAATACTCACGAGATGATAATATAATGTGCAGACTGAAAAACCTTCTTCGATATTGCGCTCTTAAATCCATTTACTTTTCCTTTGTGCAATCCCATTTTGATTATGCATCTATTATTTTTTTGAACACTTTTAAAAGTAATGTTACCTCTTTACAGATTATCCAAAATAATGCAGTTCGTATCCTTAAACTTTTTCTGCCATCGCCATCAAACTTCCCCTTAAAATCCACAACAGAGACCCTTTTTTCACTTCATAATACTCTTCCTGTTCGGCAAAGTATCCAATTTTTAAGTGTTATGTTTAAGATTAAGCTTGAACGAGAAAAGCTTCCCAGATATTTTGCATCGATGGGTCTTTCTCCTTCATATTCACAAGTTGAAACCCGTGGTAAATATGATCGGCGGACTCCTAAGGTAGTTACAGAGAGGTCGCGTTTTTGCCTGAGGTATTTGATTCCTCTACATTGGGAAAGATTGAAAAATGAGATTGATTTTAATGTAAGCATAGATGCTATAAGACGGACGTTGAAAAGAAAGCTGATTGAAAGTTATAAATCTAAATAATATGAAAAAATGGTTTTTTTAAGGATGTTTATTATTTTTTTTAGTATTGGGCTGTTCTCCGAGGTTCGCCCATGATGCCTCCAGATGTCTTATGACTCACTTGGTTTTAAGTTGTAAATTTAATTGTGTCTCAAAATGGTGCGCGGAGGATGGAAATGGTATCGTACGGCACGGGATTTGTTTTTTATTTATTTCTGCCAAGATTGGTTAAGAGAACTATTTATTTTTAATTTTTGTGCATATTTAGTGTTGTTTAAAGGTAGCTCAATTGCATTCGAGCAATACTCCCAGCCTTGAGTTACCTAATATTTTGTATATTTTGGTTATATTAAAAGAACATTTATCAAATCATAAATGATTTGGCATGTTTGGCATATTAGCCACATATTGTTACGATGGCGTGAATATGCAAAGTTTTGACTCAAAGAGACATAGCATT
>NW_027067218.1:0-14831 GCF_032884065.1 Artemia franciscana | reverse complement strand
TACCATTTGCAATCATAAATTAGTCTAATATCTTCATTTTTTCAACATACGTAGCTAGAACCCTCGAAAACTAAAACTTTTGAAATAGGAAAAGAGTCTTTAATCACATTCTTTACCATGTGCAATCATAAAATTGTCTAATATCTTCATTTTTCAACATACTTAGCTATTACCCTCGAAAACTAAAACTTTTGACATAGGAAAGAGCCTTTAATCACATTCTTTACCATTTGGAATCATAAAATAGTCTAATATCTTCATTTTTTCAACATACGTAGCTATTACCCTCGAAAACTAAAACTTATGTAGCTATTACCCTCGAAAACTAAAACTTTTGAAATAGGGAAAAGAGCCTTTAATCACATCTTTACCAATTGCAATCATAAAATAGTCCTAATATCTTCATTTTTTCAACATACGTAGCAAATACCCTCGAAAACTAAAACTTTTGACATAGGAAAAGAGCCTTTAATCACATTCTTTACCATTTTTAATCATAAAATAGTCTAATATCTTCATTTTTTTCCACAGACAAAGCTATTACCCTCGAAAACTAAAACTTTTGAAATAGGAAAAGAGCCTTTAATCACATTCTTTACCATTTGCAATGATAAAAATAGTTTAAAATCTTCATTTTTTCAGCATACGTAGCTATTATCCTCGAAAACTAAAACTTTTGACATAGGAAAAGAGCCTTTAATTACATTCTTTACCATTTGCAATCATAAAATAGTCTAATATCTTCATTTTTTCAACACACGTAGCTATTACCCTCGAAAACTAAAACTTTTTGAAATAGGAAAAGAGCCTTTTAATCACATTATCTACCATGTGCAATCATAAAATAGTCTAATATCTTCATTTTTTCAACATACGTAGCTATTACCCTCGAAAGCTTAAACTTTTGAAATAGGAAAAGAGCCTTTAATCACATTCTTTACCATTTGCAATCATAAAATAGTCTAATATCTTCATTTTTTCAACATATGTAGCTATTACCCTCGGAAACTAAAACTTTTGAAATAGGAAAAGAGCCTTTAATCACATTCTTTACCATTTGCAATCATAAAATTGTCTAATATCTTCATTTTTTCCACAGACAAAGCTATTACCCTCGAAAACTAAAACTTTTGAAATAGGAAAAGAGCCTTTAATCACATTCTTTACCATTTGCAATCATAAAATAGTCTAATATTTTCATTTTTTTAACATACGTAGCTATTACCCTCGAAAACTAAAACTTTTGAAATAGGAAGAGAGCCTTTAATCACATTCTTTACCATCTGCAATCATAAAATAGTCTAATATCTTCATTTTTTCAACATACGTAGCTATTACCCTCGAAAACTAAAACTTTTGAAATAGGAAAAGAGCCTTTAATCACATTCTTTACCATGTGCATTCATAAAATTGTCTAATATCTTCATTTTTTCCACAGACAAAGCTATTACCCTCGAAAACTAAAACTTTTGAAATAGGAAAAGAGCCTTTAATCACATTCTTTACCATTTGCAATCATAAAATAGTCTAATATCTTCATTTGTTTCAACATACGTACTATTACCCTCGAAAACTAAAACTTTTGAAATAGGAAAAGAGCCTTTAATCACATTCTATACCATGTGCAATCATAGAATAGTCTAATATCTTGATTTTTTCGAACATACCTAGCTATTACCCTCGAAAACTAAACTTTTGAAATAGGAAAAGAGCCTTTAATCACATTCTTTACCATGTGCAATCATAAAATTGGTCTAATATCTTCATTTTTTCAACATAAGTAGCTATTACCCTCGAAAACTAAAACTTTTGAAATAGGAAAAGAGCCTTTAATCACATTCTTTACCATTTGCAATCATAAAATAGTCTAATATCTTCATTTTTCAACATACGTATTTATTACCCTCGAGAACTAAAACTTTTGAAATAGGAAAAGAGCCTTTAATCACATTCTTTACCATGTGCAATCATAAAATAGTCTAATATCTTCATTTTTTCCACAGACCTAGCTATTACCCTCGAAAACTAAAACTTTTGAAATAGGAAAAGGGTCTTTAGTCACATTCTTTACCATTTGCAATCATAAAATAGTCTAATATCTTCATTTTTTCAACATACGTAGCTATTACCTCGAAAACTAAAACTTTTGAAATAGTAAAAGAGCCTTTAATCACATTCTTTACCATGTGCAATCATAAAATAGTCTAATATCTTCATTTTTTCAAAATACGTAGCTATTACCTTCGAAAACTAAAACTTTTGAAATAGGAAAAGAGCCTTTAATCACATTCTTTACCATTTGCAATCATAAAATAGTGTAATATCTTCATTTTTTTCAACATACGTAGCTATTACCCTCGAAAACTAAAACTTTTGAAATAGGAAAAGAGCCTTTAATCACATGCTTTACCATGTGCAATCATAAAATTGTCTAATATCTTAATTATTTTCAACATACGTAGCTATTACCCTCGAAAACTAAAACTTTTGAAATAGGAAAAGAGCCTTTAATCACATTCTTACCATGTGCAATCATAAAATAGTCTAATATCTTCATTTTTTCAACATACGTAGCTATTACCCTCGAAAACTAAAACTTTTGAAATAGGAAAAGAGCCTTTAATCACATTCTTTACCATTTGCAATCATAAAATAGTCTAATATCTTCATTTTTTCAACATACGTAGCTATTACCCTCGAAAACTAAAACTTTTGAAATAGGAAAAGAGCCTTTAATCACATTTTTTACCATTTGCATTCATAAAATAGTCTAATATCTTCGTTTTTTCAACATACGTAGCTATTACCCTCGAAAACTAAAACTTTTGAAATAGGAAAAGAGCCTTTAATCACATTCTTTACCATGTGCAATCATAAAATTGTCTAATATCTTCAATTTTTTCAACATACTTAGCTATTACCCTCGAAAACTAAAACTTTTGAAATAGGAAAAGAGCCTTTAATCACATTCTTTACCGTTTGCAATCTTAAAATAGTCTAATATGTTCATTTTTTTCAATATATGTAGCTATTACCCTCGAAAACTAAAACTTTTGAAATAGGAAAAGAGTATTTAATCACATTCTTTACCATGTGCAATCATAAAATTGTCTAATATATTCATTTTTTCAATATACATAGCTATTACCCTCGAAAACTAAAACTTTTGACATAGGAAAAGAGCCTTTAATCACATTCTTTACAATTTGCAATCATAAAATAGTCTAATATCTTCATTTTTTCAACATACTTAGCTATTACCCTCGAAAACTAAAACTTTTGACATAGGAAAAGAGCCTTTAATCACATTCTTTACCATTTGCAATCATAAAATAGTGTAATATCTTTATTTTTTCAACATACGTAGCTATTACCCTCGAAAACTAAACTTTTGAAATAGGAAAAGAGCCTTAATCCCATTCTTTACCATTTGCAATCATAAAATAGTCTAATATCTTCATTTTTTCAACATACGTAGCTATTACCCCTCGAAAACTAAAACTTTTGAAATAGGGAAAAGAGCCTTTAGTCACATTCTTTACCATGTGCAATCATAAAATTGTCTAATATCTTCATTTTTCAAAATACGTAACTATTACCCTCGAAAACTAAAACTTTTGAAATAGGAAAAGAGCCTTTAATCACATTCTTTACCATTTGCAATCATAAAATAGTCTAATATCTTCATTTTTTCAACATACGTAGCTATTACCCTCGAAAACTAAAACTTTTGAAATAGGAAAAGAGCCTTTTAATCACATTCTTTGACAATTGCAATCATAAAATAGTCTAATATCTTCATTTTTTCAACATACGTAGCTATTACCCTCGAAAACTAAAACTTTTGACATAGGAAAAGAGCCTTTAATCACATCTTTACCATTTTTAATCATAAAATAGTCTAATATCTTCATTTTTTCCACAGACAAAGCTATTACCCTCGAAAACTAAAACTTTTGAAATAGGAAAAGATCCTTTAATCGCATTCTTTACCATTTGCAATCATAAAATAGTCTAATATCTTCATTTTTTCAACATACGTAGCTATTACCCTCGAAAACTGTAAACTTTTGAAATAGGAAAAGAGCCTTTAATCACATTCTTTACCATTTGCAATCCTAAAATAGTCTTATATCTTCATTTTTTCAACATACGTAGCTATTACCCTCGAAAACTAAAACTTTTGAAATTGCCCTCGAAAACTAAAACTTTTGAAATAGGAAAAGAGCCTTTAATCACATTCTTTACCATGTGCAATCATAAAATAGTCTAATATCTTAATTTTTTCAATATACGTAGCTATTACCCTCGAAATCTAAAACTTTTGAAGTAGAAAAAGAGCCTTTAATCACATTCTTTACCATTTGCAATCATAAAATAGTCTTATATCTTCATTTTTTCAACATACGTAGCTATTACCTTCGAAAACTAAAACTTTTGAAATAGGAAAAGAACCTTTAATCACATTCTTTACCATTTGCAATGATAAAATAGTCTAATATCTTCATTTTTTCAACATACGTAGCTATTACCCTCGAAAACTAAAACTTTTGAAGTAGGAAAAGAGTCTTTAAGTCACATTCTTTACCATATGCAATCATAAAATTGTCTAAAATCTTCATTTTTTCAACATACGTAGCTATTACCCTCGAAAACTAAAACTTTTGACATAGGGAAAAGAGCCTTTAATCACATTCTTTACCATTTGCAATCATAAAATAGTCTAATATCTTCATTTTTTCAACATACGTAGCTATTACCCTCGAAAACTAAAACTTTTGACATAGGAAAAGAGCCTTTAATCACATTCTTTACCATTTGCAATCATAAAATAGTCTAATATATTCATTTTTTCAACATACGTGGCTATTACCCTCGAAAACTAAAACTTTTGAAATAGGAAAAGAGCCTTTAATCACATTTCTTTACCATTTGCAATCATAAAATAGTCTTATATCTTCATTTTTTTCAATATACGTAGCTATTACCCTCGAAAACTAAAACTTTTGAAATAGGAAAAGAGCCTTTTAATCACATTCTTTACCATTTGCAATGATAAAATAGTCTAATATCTTCATTTTTTCAACATACTTAGCTATTACCCTCAAAAACTAAAACTTTTGATATAGGAAAAGAGCCTTTAATCACATTCTTTACCATGTGCAATCATAAAATAGTCTAATATCTTCATTTTACTGAGTAATATGATACTTTTTAGACTGAGACATGCTGTAGACAAAGTTTTAAGGGAAGAACAATGCGGTCTTAGAAAAGGTAGAGGATGTTTCTACCATGTTTTCACTCTTAGGTTAATAATTGAGAAGTCCCTTCGTTGTCAAACACCTTTGGTCCTTAGTTTTATCGATTATGAGCAAGCTTTCGATTCTGTTGATAGAACAGCGTTAACAAAGGTCTTATCGTTATATGGTATACCAGAAAAATACATTAAAGTGATTTGCGCTATGTACGAGAATAATACTGCTGCGGTTAAGGTAGGAAATGAGGTTAGCAACTGGTTTTGTATTAAATCAGGAGTTAAGCAGGGTTGTGTTCTATCCCCCTTTATATGGATCATTTTGATGGACTTCGTCTTAAGGAGCACATGAAAGGCAATTGGAGACCATGGAATCAAATGGGGAGGAAGAACGCTCCTGGACTTAGATTATGCTGATGATTTAAGCATATTAGATGAAAGTGTGAGCAAATGAATGAGTTTTTAGAGGTTTTACGAGTTCAGGGTGCTAAAATAGGCTTGAAAATTAATGTTAAGAAGACTAAGTCACTAAGGTTAGGAATAAGTGAAGATGAACAGGTGACCTTAGGTAACGAAAAGATTGATCAGTTGGGAGCTTCAGTTACCTTGTAGTATTATTAGTAAAGATGGTGGGAGCAGTGAAGATGTTAAAAGTAGAATAGCTAAAGCTCAGGGTGTTTTTTCACAGTTAAAAAAAGTTTGGAAGAATAGAAAGATAAGCCTACAAACCAAGATTAGAATATTGGAAGCTACAGTGATGACAGTGGTCAAATATGGCTCTGAAGCATGGACACTCCGAAAAGCAGATGAAAATTTACTAGATGTTTTCCCAGAGAAATTGCCTACGGATTGTTCTGGGTACCCGGCTGACTGACCGTATTTCAAACAGTAGGTTGTACGAAAAGTGTGGTTCAATCCCGCTTTCTGGGGCTATAATGAAAGAAAGGTTGAGATGGCTAGGCCACGTTCTACGGATGAAGGATGACAGATTACCGAAGATTGTCCTTTTTGGCCAACCGTCTGGGGCTACACGGAAAGCAGGTCGTCCTTGTCTGGGTTGGGAGGATGTCATAAATAAGGATTTAAAGGAAATGGGAACTTCCTGGGAGGGTGTAAAGAGGGATGCTTTAAATAGATTAGGTTGGAGGAGGAGCGTGCGTAGCTGTGTTGGCCTCAGGTGGCTTGGTGCTGCAGTGAGTTATTAGTAGTAGTAGTAGTAGTTTTCAACATACGTAGCTATTACCCTCGAAAACTAAAACTTTTGAAATAGGAAAAGAGCCTTTAATCACATTCTTTACCATTTGCAATCATAAAATAGTCTAATATCTTCATTTTTTCAACATACGTAGCTAGAACCCTCGAAAACTAAAACTTTTGAAATAGGAAAAGAGTCTTTAATCACATTCTTTACCATGTGCAATCATAAAATTGTCTAATATCTTCATTTTTTCAACATACTTAGCTATTACCCTCGAAAACTAAAACTTTTGACATAGGAAAAGAGCCTTTAATCACATTCTTTACCATTTGGAATCATAAAATAGTCTAATATCTTCATTTTTTCAACATACGTAGCTATTACCCTCGAAAACTAAAACTTATGTAGCTATTACCCTCGAAAACTAAAACTTTTGAAATAGGAAAAGAGCCTTTAATCACATTCTTTACCAATTGCAATCATAAAATAGTCTAATATCTTCATTTTTTCCACAGACAAAGCTATTACCCTCGAAAACTAAAACTTTTGAAATAGGAAAAGAGCCTTTAATCACATTCTTTACCATTTGCAATGATAAAATAGTTTAATATCTTCATTTTTTCAGCATACGTAGCTATTATCCTCGAAAACTAAAACTTTTGACATAGGAAAAGAGCCTTTAATTACATTCTTTACCATTTGCAATCATAAAATAGTCTAATATCTTCATTTTTTCAACACACGTAGCTATTACCCTCGAAAACTAAAACTTTTGAAATAGGAAAAGAGCCTTTGATCACATTATCTACCATGTGCAATCATAAAATAGTCTAATATCTTCATTTTTTCAACATACGTAGCTATTACCCTCGAAAGCTTAAACTTTTGAAATAGGAAAAGAGCCTTTAATCACATTCTTTACCATTTGCAATCATAAAATAGTCTAATATCTTCTTTTTTTCAACATATGTAGCTATTACCCTCGGAACTAAAACTTTTGAAATAGGAAAAGAGCCTTTAATCACATTCTTTACCATGTGCAATCATAAAATTGTCTAATATCTTCATTTTTTCCACAGACAAAGCTATTACCCTCGAAAACTAAAACTTTTGAAATAAGAAAAGAGCCTTTAATCACATTCTTTACCATTTGCAATCATAAAATAGTCTAATATTTTCATTTTTTTAACATACGTAGCTATTACCCTCGAAAACTAAAACTTTTGAAATAGGAAGAGAGCCTTTATACACATTCTTTACCATCTGCAATCATAAAATAGTCTAATATCTTCATTTTTTCAACATATGTAGCTATTACCCTCGAAAACTAAAACTTTTGAAATAGGAAAAGAGCCTTTAATCACATTCTTTACCATGTGCATTCATAAAATTGTCTAATATCTTCATTTTTTCCACAGACAAAGCTATTACCCTCGAAAACTAAAACTTTTGAAATAGGAAAAGAGCCTTTAATCACATTCTTTACCATTTGCAATCATAAAATAGTCTAATATCTTCATTTTTTCAACATACGTAGCTATTACCCTCGAAAACTAAAACTTTTGAAATAGGAAAAGAGCCTTTAATCACATTCTTTACCATGTGCAATCATAGAATAGTCTAATATCTTGATTTTTTCAACATACCTAGCTATTACCCTCGAAAACTAAAACTTTTGAAATAGGAAAAGAGCCTTTAATCACATTCTTTACCATGTGCAATCATAAAATTGTCTAATATCTTCATTTTTTCAACATAAGTAGCTATTACCCTCGAAAACTAAAACTTTTGAAATAGGAAAAGAGCCTTTAATCACATTCTTTACCATTTGCAATCATAAAATAGTCTAATATCTTCATTTTTCAACATACGTATTTATTACCCTCGAGAACTAAAACTTTTGAAATAGGAAAAGAGCCTTTAATCACATTCTTTACCATGTGCAATCATAAAATAGTCTAATATCTTCATTTTTTCCACAGACCTAGCTATTACCCTCGAAAACTAAAACTTTTGAAATAGGAAAAGGGTCTTTAATCACATTCTTTACCATTTGCAATCATAAAATAGTCTAATATCTTCATTTTTTCAACATACGTAGCTATTACCCTCGAAAACTAAAACTTTTGAAATAGTAAAAGAGCCTTTAATCACATTCTTTACCATGTGCAATCATAAAATAGTCTAATATCTTCATTTTTTCAAAATACGTAGCTATTACCTTCGAAAACTAAAACTTTTGAAATAGGAAAAGAGCCTTTAATCACATTCTTTACCATTGCAATCATAAAATAGTGTAATATCTTCATTTTTTCAACATACGTAGCTATTACCCTCGAAAACTAAAACTTTTGACATAGGAAAAGAGCCTTTAATCACATTCTTTACCATTTGCAATCATAAAATAGTCTAATATCTTCATTTTTTCAACATACGTAGCTATTACCCTCGAAAACTAAAACTTTTGAAATAGGAAAATAGCCTTTAATCACATTCTTTACCATGTACAATCATAAAATTGTCTAATATCTTCATTTTTTCAACATACGTAGCTATTACCCTCGAAAACCAAAACTTTTGAAATAGGAAAAGAGCCTTTAATCACATTCTTTACCATTTGCAATCATAAAATAGTCTAATATGTTCATTTTTTCAATATATGTAGCTATTACCCTCGAAAACTAAAACTTTTGAAATAGGAAAAGAGTATTTAATCACATTCTTTACCATGTGCAATCATAAAATTGTCTAATATATTCATTTTTTCAACATACATAGCTATTACCCTCGAAAACTAAAACTTTTGACATAGGAAAAGAGCCTTTAATCACATTCTTTACAATTTGCAATCATAAAATAGTCTAATATCTTCATTTTTTCAACATACTTAGCTATTACCCTCGAAAACTAAAACTTTTGACATAGGAAAAGAGCCTTTAATCACATTCTTTACCATTTGCAATCATAAAATAGTGTAATATCTTATTTTTTCAACATACGTAGCTATTACCCTCGAAAACTAAAACTTTTGAAATAGGAAAAGAGCCTTTAATCCCATTCTTTACCATTTGCAATCATAAAATAGTCTAATATCTTCATTTTTTCAACATACGTAGCTATTACCCTCGAAAACTAAAACTTTTGAAATAGGAAAAGAGCCTTTAATCACATTCTTTACCATTTGCAATCATAAAATGTCTAATATCTTCATTTTTTCAACATACGTAGCTATTACCCTCGAAAACTAAAACTTTTGAAATAGGAAAAGAGCCTTTAATCACATTCTTTACCATTTGCAATCATAAAATAGTCTAATATCTTCATTTTTTCAACATACGTAGCTATTACCCTCGAAAACTAAAACTTTTGAAATAGGAAAAGAGCCTTTAATCACATTCTTTACCAATGTGCAATCATAAAATAGTCTAATATCTTCATTTTTTCAACATACGTAGCTATTACCCTCGAAAACTAAAACTTTTGAAATAGGAAAAGAGCCTTTAATCACATTCTTTACCATTTTTGCAATCATAAAATAGTCTAATATCTTCATTTTTTCCACAGACAAAGCTATTACCCTCGAAAACTAAAACTTTTGAAATACGAAAAGAGCCTTTAATCACATTCTTTACCATTTGCAATCATAAAATAGTCTAATATCTTCATTTTTTCAACATACGTAGCTATTACCCTCGAAAACTAAAACTTTTAGAATAGGAAAAGAGCCTTTAATACATTCTTTACCATGTGCAATCATAAAATAGTCTAATATCTTCATTTTTTCAACATACGTAGCTATTACCCTCGAAAACTAAAACTTTTGAAATAGGAAAAGAGCCTTTAATCACATTCTTCTACCATTTGCAATCATAAAATAGTCTAATATCTTCATTTTTTCAACATACGTAGCTATTACCCTCGAAAACTAAAACTTTTGAAATAGGAAAAGAGCCTTTAATCACATTCTTTACCATTTGCAATCATAAAATAGTCTAATATCTTCATTTTTTCAACATACTAGCTATTACCCTCGAAAACTAAAACTTTTGAAATAGGAAAAGAGCCTTTAATCACATTCTTTACCATTTGCAATCATAAAATAGTCTAATATCTTCATTTTTTCAACATACGTAGCTATTACCCTCGAAAACTAAAACTTTTGAAATAGGAAAAGAGCCTTTAATCACATTCTTTACCATGTGCAATCATAAAATTGTCTAATATCTTCATTTTTTCAACATACGTAGCTATTACCCTCGAAAACTAAAACTTTTGAAATAGGAAAAGAGCCTTTAATCACATTCTTTACCATTTGCAATCATAAAATAGTCTAATATCTTCATTTTTTCACATACATAGCTATTACCCTCGAAAACTAAAACTTTTGAAATAGGAAAAGAGCCTTTAATCACATTCTTTACCATGTGCAATCATAAAATAGTCTAATATCTTCATTTTTTCAACATACGTAGCTATTACCCTCGAAAACTAAAACTTTTGAATAGGAAAAGAGCCTTTAATCACATTTTTTACCATTTGCAATCATAAAATAGTCTAATATCTTCATTTTTTCAACATACTTAGCTATTACCCTCGAAAACTAAAACTTTTGAAATAGGAAAAGAGCCTTTAATCACATTCTTTACCATTTGCAATCATAAAATAGTCTAATATCTTCATTTTTTCAACATACGTAGCTATTACCCTCGAAAACTAAAACTTTTGAAATAGGAAAAGAGCCTTTAATCACATTCTTTACCATTTGCAATCATAAAATAGTCTAATATCTTCATTTTTTCAACATACGTAGCTATTACCCTCGAAAACTAAAACTTTTGAAATAGGAAAAGAGCCTTTAATCACATTCTTTACCATTTGCAATCATAAAATTGTCTAATATCTTCATTTTTTCAACATACGTAGCTATTACCCTCGAAAACTAAAACTTTTGAAATAGGAAAAGAGCCTTTAATCACATTCTTTACCATTTGCAATCATAAAATAGTCTAATATCTTCATTTTTTCAACATACGTAGCTATTACCCTCGAAAACTAAAACTTTTGAAATAGGAAAAGAGCCTTTAATCACATTCTTTACCATTTGCAATCATAAAATAGTCTAATATCTTCATTTTTTCAACATACGTAGCTATTACCCTCGAAAACTAAAACTTTTGAAATAGGAAAAGAGCCTTTAATCACATTCTTTACCATTTGCAATCATAAAATAGTCTAATATCTTCATTTTTTCAACATACGTAGCTATTACCCTCGAAAACTAAAACTTTTGAAATAGGAAAAGAGCCTTTAATCACATTCTTTACCATTTGCAATCATAAAATAGTCTAATATCTTCATTTTTTCAACATACGTAGCTATTACCCTCGAAAACTAAAACTTTTGAAATAGGAAAAGAGCCTTTAATCACATTCTTTACCATTTGCAATCATAAAATAGTCTAATATCTTCATTTTTTCAACATACGTAGCTATTACCCTCGAAAACTAAAACTTTTGAAATAGGAAAAGAGCCTTTAATCACATTCTTTACCATGTGCAATCATAAAATAGTCTAATATCTTCATTTTTTCAACATACGTAGCTATTACCCTCGAAAACTAAAACTTTTGAAATAGGAAAAGAGCCTTTAATCACATTCTTTACCATTTGCAATCATAAAATAGTCTAATATCTTCATTTTTTCAACATATAGCTATTACCCTCGAAAACTAAAACTTTTGAAATAGGAAAAGAGCCTTTAATCACATTCTTTACCATGTGCAATCATAAAATAGTCTAATATCTTCATTTTTTCAGACAACGTAGCTATTATCCTCGAAAACTAAAACTTTTGAAATAGGAAAAGAGCCTTTAATCACATTCTTTACCATTTGCAATCATAAAATAGTCTAATATCTTCATTTTTTCAACATACGTAGCTATTACCCTCGAAAACTAAAACTTTTGAAATAGGAAAAGAGCCTTTAATCACATTCTTTACCATGTGCAATCATAAAATAGTCTAATATCTTCATTTTTTCAACATACGTAGCTATTACCCTCGAAAACTTAAACTTTTGAAATAGGAAAAGAGCCTTTAATCACATTCTTTACCATTGCAATCATAAAATAGTCTAATATCTTCATTTTTTCAACATACGTAGCTATTATCCTCAAAAACTAAAACTTTTGAAATAGGAAAAGAGCCTTTAATCACATTCTTTACCATTTGCAATCATAAAATAGTCTAATATCTTCATTTTTTCAACATACGTAGCTATTACCCTCGAAAACTAAAACTTTTGAAATAGGAAAAGAGCCTTTAATCACATTCTTTACCATTTGCAATCATAAAATAGTCTAATATCTTCATTTTTTCAACATACGTAGCTATTACCCTCGAAAACTAAAACTTTTGAAATAGGAAAAGAGCCTTTAATCACATTCTTTACCAATTTGCAATCATAAAATAGTCTAATATCTTCATTTTTTCAACATACGTAGCTATTACCCTCGAAAACTAAAACTTTTGAAATAGGAAAAGAGCCTTTAATCACATTCTTTACCATGTGCAATCATAAAATAGTCTAATATCTTCATTTTTTCCACAGACTAGCTATTACCCTCGAAAACTAAAACTTTTGAAATAGGAAAAGAGCCTTTAATCACATTCTTTACCATTTGCAATCATAAAATAGTCTAATATCTTCATTTTTTCAACATACGTAGCTATTACCCTCGAAAACTAAAACTTTTGAAATAGGAAAAGAGCCTTTAATCACATTCTTTACCATGTGCAATCATAAAATAGTCTAATATCTTCATTTTTTCAACATACGTAGCTATTACCCTCGAAAACTAAAACTTTTGAAATAGGAAAAGAGCCTTTAATCACATTCTTTACCATTTGCAATCATAAAATAGTCTAATATCTTCATTTTTTCAACATACGTAGCTATTACCCTCGAAAACTAAAACTTTTGAAATAGGAAAAGAGCCTTTAATCACATTCTTTACCATTTGCAATCATAAAATACCTAATATCTTCATTTTTTCAACATACGTAGCTATTACCCTCGAAAACTAAAACTTTTGACATAGGAAAAGAGCCTTTAATCACATTCTTTACCATTTGCAATCATAAAATAGTCTAATATCTTCATTTTTTCAACATACGTAGCTATTACCCTCGAAAACTAAAACTTTTGAAATAGGAAAAGAGCCTTTAATCACATTCTTTACCATGTGCAATCATAAAATAGTCTAATATCTTAATTTTTTCAACATACGTAGCTATTACCCTCGAAAACTAAAACTTTTGAAATAGGAAAAGAGCCTTTAATCACATTCTTTACCATGTGCAATCATAAAATAGTCTAATATCTTCATTTTTTCAACATACGTAGCTATTACCCTCGAAAACTAAAACTTTTGAAATAGGAAAAGAGCCTTTAATCACATTCTTTACCATTTGCAATCATAAAATAGTCTAATATCTTCATTTTTTCAACATACGTAGCTATTACCCTCGAAAACTAAAACTTTTGAAATAGGAAAAGAGCCTTTAATCACATTCTTTACCATTTGCAATCATAAAATAGTCTAATATCTTCATTTTTTCAACATACGTAGCTATTACCCTCGAAAACTAAAACTTTTGAAATAGGAAAAGAGCCTTTAATCACATTCTTTACCATGTGCAATCATAAAATAGTCTAATATCTTCATTTTTTCAACACACGTAGCTATTACCCTCGAAAACTAAAACTTTTGAAATAGGAAAAGAGCCTTTAATCACATTCTTTACCATGTGCAATCATAAAATAGTCTAATATCTTCATTTTTTCAACATACGTAGCTATTACCCTCGAAAACTAAAACTTTTGAAATAGGAAAAGAGCCTTTAATCACATTCTTTACCATTGCAATCATAAAATAGTCTAATATCTTCATTTTTTCAACATACGTAGCTATTACCCTCGAAAACTAAAACTTTTGAAATAGGAAAAGAGCCTTTAATCACATTCTTTACCATTGCAATCATAAAATAGTCTAATATCTTCATTTTTTCAACATACGTAGCTATTACCCTCGAAAACTAAAACTTTTGAAATAGGAAAAGAGCCTTTAATCATATTCTTTACCATGTGCAATCATAAAATAGTCTAATATCTTCATTTTTTCAACATACGTAGCTATTACCCTCGAAAACTAAAACTTTTGAAATAGGAAAAGAGCCTTTAATCACATTCTTTACCATGTGCAATCATAAAATAGTCTAATATCTTCATTTTTTCAACATACGTAGCTATTACCCTCGAAAACTAAAACTTTTGAAATAGGAAAAGAGCCTTTAATCACATTCTTTACCATGTGCAAT